>NC_082702.1:38563463-38838463 GCF_949987515.2 Delphinus delphis | reverse complement strand
ATGAGTCAAAGCTCAGCAGCGTGAGTCCACGTGGAATTCGGGCGCCTTTAGGTGCATTTCAGAATTTAACAAAGGTCAGATTCGTGTTAGTTGCTTCCATTCTGCTGGAGACAGATACATGGGCTGGGTTTGGAGAACAGATTATGGAAAACACCCTTTGTTTCAGAAAATATACAGAATTTGTTAAACGTGTCCCTGGTGTCAGGCAAATAGCAGGCCCTTGATGTTTGTGTGTTCTTGAGTTTGTTAATCAACTTCCATGCATGAAGAATGATGAAGCAACTCTGGAAGCAAATGGATTTGCTTTCAAAGAATGGTGCTGGAGTCATAGTCTTTGAAATGGAAGATTTGAGTGGGTTGTCTAGTGTAAATCCTATCTATCTGTCTGTCCATCCATCCATCTTTCTATTATCTATCTACCTTTATAACACCTATCTATCTGCCTATCTGTCCATCCATCCATCTTTCTATCATCTACCTTTATATCACCTATCTATCTATCTATAGATCTATCTGCCTATCTATCTCTCTGCCTATCCATCCATCCATCCATCCATCCATCTATCTTTCTATCATCTACCTTTATATTATCTATCTATCTAACTCTATCTATCTATCTATCTATCTATCTAGTTCGACGAGACCTAGAAAAACTAAGTGGTTTATATCGGGTCAATCAGCAAGTCAGCAAGCAGAAACAGGAGATGTAGCAACCTCTCTGACTCCCAGGCTTGTGAGTCAATCAGATCACATAGAAAGAAAATCACGAGACTATCAGGAGACTAAAGTCAAAGTCTCTGAAGCTGGGTAAACAAATTCAAAAGGCATGTCCAGCACTCAGGAGTTGAATTCTGTTTATGGCTGTGGTCTCAAGAGAAGCACAGCTGCCTGTCGATGTCTATCCCCAGCTAGATCATACATCTTATAAACTAACAGGCACAATAAGTACTGTTGAGTTAATGAATGACTTATGGACTTGCCCACTGCTGTGAAGGCAGCCTTTGCATCTGTGACAATGCAGCAGTAACGACTACCCATGGTTATCCTTGCTGAGGTTTGTCATGAGCCGTAAACGATGGCCTGTGAGATGGGTGCTCTACATGGTCTCATTTGACAGATAAGGAAACTGAGGTTTGCTCCTTGTCACTCAGCTAAGTTCCAGAGCCAAGGTTCATAGCCTTGTTTTCTGACCTAGAGCTTGATTTCTTAACTACTAAGCAGCCTTACTGAAAAATAATAAATAAATTGAAAAATCATTGCCCACCTGCATATGATGCAAAGCATATTTGTGTTTCTGCTTTGTGCCCTTAAACTGGCAAAACTGTACCATCCTCAGAGGTACCTTCATCGTTCCTCTTTTACATGAGAGAGATCTGAGGCTCTGATAAGGCATCGGACTTGTCCAAGGTCACCCAGTTTGTAAGGTATGGAGACTTCTAAAATCAAGCCCAGTGCTTCTTTCATGACAATGTCACTATCTCCCTGGATATCTTAAATCCACAAAGTGTTATCTATACTGTGGTCCTAGCAAACACAGGTTAAGTTCACCTTTCAAAAAATTCTAAGACATTACTGACATCAAAATGATCAAACCAACCAAAGAAGAGTAAGGAACAAGGTCCCAGGCTCAGGTTAAGACAAGGATGACAAACGTATCCCAACTTCTAGGCCAATTACTCTTAGCTACCTGGAGGGCTATGCTAAGAAGGATCAGGAGACTGCTTCTGATCCTAACAAGGAAGCATCCTTTGATACTGAATTAAGTTGGTGCTGTGTTTGAATGCATAAGGGTGGCTGGGATGGGAATGTCTTATTTGTCTTTCCAGATGCACTTTCCCCTTTTCACTCTGCTCTGTGTTTGACCTCTGTGGTCTACACCAGGGGACTCCCTTACCCTCCAGTCTCCAGCTGGGATTGGCCAATGGGGAACCCATCAGGAGATGGAAAAGAGGGAGAGATGAGGTGGAGGTTGTAGTATTTAGTCCCCTGATTCCCTTGCTGTGGGTCACCATGGCTGATTTCAGCCCCCTCAGAGGACGATTACAGCTTCTGCCAGGAGGCCATCTGCTCTCAGCTCGCTCTCGCCAGACCCCCATCCCTCTGCCCTTTCTCCTGCACTAGCCCTGGGTTACTGTACACTGCACATGTCTGGATGGTTTCCCACACGGTGCTGTGTCTGTATAAATATTCTCCTTACCAAACTCTCTTCAAGTTAACCAATTGGAATGTGACAGACTGACACACAACTCTGACGGACAGAGTGGTCATGTTATATGGGAATGTGTTAAAAAACCCAATCATGGATGGATGAAGACTGAGCACAGCCTCTCTTGTGAAGGGGATCCTAAAGAGGCTTCGTCTCTTTTCTCCCTTCTCTTCCCTTCCCTTCCTTCCTCCCTCTTCTTGTTTTGGTGGCATATTATTGTAGACACTTCTCTGATCGGTCCAACCTCCTTCAACTGGATACAACGTTGCACAGTGAAGAGTGCCTGGGATTTCACACCAGATGGAACAGCCGTGGACTCATTCATATCCAGGCCCGGCCATGCCTGAGCGCTCAAGCTCCAAGCTTGGGCAGGATGGTTAGAGCCTTGGGGCCTCAGTCTCCTATACAAAATTGGGATAATAACACTTACATTGTTTAGTTATTGATCATGGAACAGGTGGCACCTGTAAGACTATCCTTTTATTTATAGCATTTGACTAAGTTTACATGGATACAAAGTGGAAGTTTTTGGATAAGACTTTTTATTTTCATCTGCCCAAATTCAGCAGAGTAGCAGCGTTCTTTCCTTCTTTCCTCTCTCCCTTCCCCATTCCCTCCCTCACTCCCTGCCTCCATTCCTTCTCTTCTTCCCATAATCATGAGTCTTGTTGCTTCTTTTCAATCCTTGACACCTTAGTGGTTGTTCTCACCTCCAGGAGTCCTGGAAGACTCAGTGAATAGGGAGGATTTAATCGTCAGCCTTTTACACTGTAGAAACCCCAGCAATCCAGATCCCCAGAGACAGATTCTCAAATTAGATGCTGAGCTTCCTGAAGACAGGGATCGATATTATTTATTCCTCTATCCCCAGTTCCTGATGTACAATTTATAAACAGTAAATGTTTATTGAGTTAATGAGTTATGCTGGGTAATCCTGCTTTCCATAGATGTAAGGCTTCCCTACTTTAAACATGGAAATGATTATCTCTTTTATTTGAATCATTTTGAATGAAAATATTAAAAAAAAACCCCACCATTTCAAGTAGAGTACATGAGACATTATTTGCATTAAAAAAATAATTTGGAAACATCTTCCTGAGCACAGATTATGCCACTGCACTTAAATGACCCTGTGCCATCAGGGGAAACTGAGGTGCACAGAGACCCTTTGCTTCTTAACTAAATGTACCTGGATGACTTCCTACTTTAAATCATTAAAGCCCAATTCCTCTACCCACTCTCCTCTCTTCCCAGTTACTGTTTCTAACATGCTGTGGGACTGCATACCAAGAAATTATGAACATTTGAATTCTGTGTAAAATAAGAGTGAAAAAGCTCTAAGTGTGTGGAAATAAAGAGGGAGTGGAATGAATACCACCTGCTCTGACTGTTCAGAAGCTTTTATTCTTCTTAGTTTCTGGGTATTTTAAAAATGAAGTTAGATATGAGAAAACACTGATACCTAAGAATGACTTGGGAAGACAAAATGAAACATTGGCTTTCTTTGCCAAAGAAGGCCAAAGAACACTCTTTGAAGTGTATCTGGGCCTAGCGCACCTGCGGGGAATTTTAAAGTCCATATTGAAATCCCAGTCCCTCTAATGTAGATTCTCACAGGAATCAGAAAGTTTATACACATAGCCTCAGGTTCAGATTAGCTTTATTTGGGGTTCTGTCCCCAAAGTAGTCAAGGGTGATGGAAATGGCAAGAGTCACTTTGGAGGAGGAGGAAGAAAGCTAGATTCTGGGATGGAGTCCCTTATCCTATGTGCCAGCAGGAAATCAAGCCCTCTCTGACCCTCAACTTGCTAATCTGTAAAATGGGAATGACTATACATCTGGTAAGGCTTCCCAGGTGGACATGAAAATGATAAGTGGAAGAACAACAGAAGTATTTTGTAAAGACAAATGTAACATAAATATTCAAAAGTCCTACATGACGATGGTGATGATGAAGGCTCATTTCCAGTAGTGGCCTCGAATCTCATGTGCTGCTGTGAACTTCTTGGGGAGAGATTCCTGAAGCAACCACGGGGAATTTGAAATGCAACTTTCTCTAGATTTAGGGTTTAAACCTGAGCACTTTCCATCTGGGAGTCTGCATGTAGATCCAAAGTGAAGCTCAGTCCATTTCATTCTCCTATAGAACCCTTATAACTGCCAGTTAGTGTCTAGGGCCAGAAAAGGATGTCTGTCCTAGGATGCTGCTCTGCTTGGTGGCCAGGAGACTGAGTTAACTTCCAATCTCTGTTGCAGTAATTGTTTCATGTTAAGCTCTGCTAGGGTTATCGATCCCATTCCTCTCCGAGAATCTCTGTAGATTCTGATCTTTCTGTTTTACTTTAAATTCCATTACAGACATTTTCTAAATGTCAGTTAATTCAACTTATTTTTGTGTGAAATAGGAGTACTATAAACAGTGAATAACTGGGGAATAAATAGATGATGAAAAATGAATGAATAATAGAACTGTAGAGCACAAAGAAGGAACCATAATGCATGCTCATGAAAAAAAAATCATTAGGAAATCAGGGGGATCCCAGGAAAGAATGTAGGACTGTGACAAGAAAATGTAACTGTGTTACAAATGTGTAAGACAACCTCACTGAAGGGGGTGGGAGGAAAAGGTGCTGACCTAAGTAACTTTGGAAATGAGTAGAGTCTTCAAGATTAAAGGCAAGAAGAATGACATAAGCACTGTAGCCAGGTTGATAAAGTTGTTTTCCAAAGGGTTACAGGTTAACAATTCTGATACTGCTGGGCATGTACACTGGAACGAAGCAATTAAGTAAATGGATGGCAGATGATGGGAACTAAGTTTCTCACTGTTGGTGTGGAAATTTACAAATAAGCAAGATGTGGAGGCTAGAGTAATTCATGTGATAATGATTTAAAGTTGGAGATATCAATATGAACTGATATTTAGCTTACTATAGCTACAGATGGTTACAGATTAAAATATTTACATGGGTATATACATGAGCGTATATGTATAAACGCATATATACATGAGTTAGCATACACATTTATATAATACATATTTTTTTGCTCGGTTAACTGAGGAGACCTAAAAGAGGCAACACCCCAGTAGTCATGAGCGCAGCTAGTACCCAGATCTTGGTTTCTAACACCATTCTCCATTAAAAGGAACCAGAGCTTCTTGGAGAAATGCTCTAGGACTTGAGCTAGAAATATGCAGAATGAGCCTGGAGCAGAAAGTAAGAGAGGGTCTAAAAATTTAAAAGCTCACCCCAATGGGGGGATGTCAAAGGACTATGGGGGCCAACTGAAAGAAAATCCAATAGCCAAAGCTAGAATAATTTAAGCAACAAAATTATGTGGGGTTGGATTAAAACCCAAAGTCAAAAATGAATATTCATGAGTCCATACTTATCTAAATAAATGATTAAATAAATTAATAACTCAGGGAGGAGGGGCAAATATCCTGTATAGAAGAATTCCAAACAATTATGTGGATACTCCGCCCTCAAGGAAGGGGGAAGCATAATGCCAGACTCTTTAAGTCTAGTCTGTACCCAGTGACTTTGTTCCAAAGAGTATGTGAAAAGGGAGGGACGATTCTTAGTAATTTTACAGTAGAGAAATCTGACAAACGCTACCCCAGTCATGTGCTCAAGGTCAACACCCACTGTCATAAATCATATTGATAGTAAGTACCCTTGATATGGTATGACGGAAATGGCACTTTGCCACTGTGGTTTTCCTCTCAAAACCCCATAACTCTAGACTAGTCATGGGAAAAACATCAAATTCCCCTAAAGGGGCATCCTACAAAATAGTTGACTCCTCAAAACTCTCAAGGTCATCAAAGACAAGGAAAGTGACAAACTGTCACAGCCAAGAGCAGCCTACAGAGACATGACAACAAAATGTACTATGGTATCCAAGATGCAATCCCAGAGCAGAAAGGACAACAGATGAAAACTAAGAAAAGCTGAATAAATTATGGAGTTTAAATAATAATAAGGCATAAATATTCGTTCATTAATTATAATAAATATACGGAACTCATGCATGATGCTAATAATAGGGAAAACAATGTGGGGTATAAGGAAATTTTCTGTACAATATTTTCAATCTTTTGATAAATCTAAAACTTCTAAAAATAAAGTCTATTTTTTAAATGAATGAAAAATAGTTATGAATTTAGCTTTACAAATTATTGAGCAATTGCTATGCTTACTATGCTCCAGACACTGTCCATATCTGGGGAGCTTGAGATTTTGTTTGTTTGCTAATGATATGAACAATAAGGGGTTAATATTCAAAATATGTAAATAGCTCATACAACTCAACATCAAAAAGCAGACAACCCGATTAAAAAATGGGCAGAAGATCTGAATAGACATTTTTCCAAAGAAGACATACATTTGGCCAACAGGCACACGAAAAGATGCTCAACACTGTTAATCATCAGAGAAATGCAAATTAAAACCACAATGAGATATCACCTCACACCTTTCAGAACGGCTATCATCAAAGACCACAAATAAAAAAGGTTGGCGAAGATATGGAGAAAAGGGAACCCCTGTACAATGTTGGTGGGACTATAAATTGGTACAGCCACTGTGGAAAACAGTATGGCGGCTTCTCAAAAACCCGCAAACAGAACTACCATATGACCCAGCAATTCCACTCCTGGGTATATATCCGAAAAAAATGAAAATGCTAATTTTTAATGAAAAGATATGTGCACCCCAATGTTTATAGCAGCATTATTTACAGTTGCCAAGACACAGAAGAAACCCAAGTGTCCATCAACAGATGAATTGCTTTTAAAAACTCACAGATACAGCAATAAGGTGACTCCTCTGCTCTAGTCTCGGGCTGGTCAAGGAAGTGTTTGGATAAGGTGAGTCCTTAAGGCTGAGTAACAACCTGCTGGGTGAAGAAGGCAGAGGCAGCCTTCCCGCAGTGGAACCAGCGATAATCAAAGGCCAAGGAGCATCACACCAAGCATTCTGTAAGGGGGGCTGCAGCTATATGTGATTCGCTTTTGCTGAAGCACATTACGGAAGGTTGAAAGGAGGGCAAGGAGACAAGGCTGGAGCGGCCAGCAAGAGGCACGGCGCAAAAGGCATCGTGTGCTCGGCTAAGGAGCCTGAGCTTTCTTCTAGGGAGCCAGCGAGAATTTTCCACCCTACAAAGAGGCAATCGCATTCCCATTGGATAGACTCACCCTGGCTGCTGTGAGGAGTGGGGTTGGAGTCCAACCAGATGGGATGCTGTAAGGCTGGGGAGCTTGAGGCTGTTGGAAAAGCATGGCATTTTCTTGGGGGCACTTAGAACCCTCTGACTTCCTAAGCTAACCACACTTGTGAAGTGCCCGTCTAAATATTCTCTTTTTATGTGTATTAGTTATAAAGGTAGAAGCTAACTTTGGCACAGAAATACATTTGTGAGGCAGAGGGAAACGTGTCCTTTATGACTGCTTCTTGTTCCAGCCTTCCCTGCCAGGAGAAAAGAATGCAAACTAGAAATGAAGAATCTGAAACTTCAGGAGCTGCCATTTTGAAGCTCTCCCTGTCATAATACACAAGGCCAGAGTATTTTACAGATCCTGTAGTTTTAGTTCATCTTTCCCCATGTATTTAGGATGGCTAACCCGAAACTAAACTTTAACAACTAGCTAATACTCCAGTTACTCAGCATGGTTAAATGGACAGAACCCAAGTTTGGAATTCGGGAATCTCTGTTCTTGCACCAGCTTGGCTACTAACCAGCTGTGGGACTTTATACGGTCCTTCAATACTTTGGAGCCCATTTAAAAATTTTTTCTTAAATAGAAAATATATCCCAACCCCACCACTATCACCATCATCACCAACACTACCATCATCATCAACATAAAGACATCACCACCCTGACTCCTTCATCCCAGGTTTTGGGAAGGATTAAACGTGACCATGGGTAGACAAGCAGCTTGCTCTTGTCATCAAAAGATAACAGCATATGAATAATCCTCAAATTGCAATGTTGAGATTTTGGCCAAATTCAGTGTCTGGCACCTATCAGGCACTCGGAGAATATTTTAATGAAAATCAGGTCATTTATTATGGCCTTTTGCCTCCTCTACTATTTACACTCATGCTCTATGACATGAAAACAAGAAATCATAATTTGTCCTGGTGTTCCTGGCTTTCTGGCACAGAATAGCTTAACGAATTATGAGCGTAAGCATTGGAACAACTTTGTTATTATTAGGGACTCCAGTTATGTCCTAAAACATGTTCATGATCTCTTAGAGTGGGTTTGGTTCATTAATCTTGAATCCACTGAAAAATGAGGAGATCCTTTCATGGAGTCCCTATCTATCTACCTACCTATCTATCTACCTACCTACCTACTTATCACCATCATAGTCATTTTCTTATTCCCCAGCTATGGTTTCTTTGCTGTCGTTTTTGCTCAGGGCCAAACTGCTCTCTCCATCACAGACTCCATGTTTTGCTTATATTACCCCAAATTGCTAGATTTTATGTCCTCCCTTCCTTCCATGTCTTGAGCTAGCTTTTCTCCTGTCGGGGAAGCCAGCTGCCTTTTCAGTACGGATGTTTTCTTAAAAAACAAACCAGACCAAAACAAACAAACAAAAATCCCTGATAAACAGACCTCCAAACACAGCTGAGAAAAAGTGGTGTACACAGAATATTTTCTCTAGCCTCTCTCCAGCTTTGTGGACTACAGGCAAACCCCTCTGTGGCAGAAACTTACTAGATTCCTATGCCTCAGTATTCAGCACAAGGTCCAGTACAGAGCAGAAAATAAATATTTCTGGAAATAATCGTTCTTGAAATCTCGAGACTAGACTAGGACAACAGGGATAATTCAGTACTTTGCTACTCAAAGTATAATCTCTGGACCAGCAGCATTGAAAATACCTTGGATCTTGGTAGCACTACAGAATCCCATGCCCTACTCTGAAGCAATTAAATCACAATCTTCATTTTAACTAGACCGAGGTGATTCATTTGAGAACCACTGACCTTGTCCAATGGTTATGAACCTTAGCTGAAAAGTGAATCATCTAAAGAACTTTAAAAAAATTGCTACCAGGATCCCACAGATAGAGATTCTGATTTATTTGGTCTGGGAATGTTGCTTGGATATTAAGAGTTTTAAAAGGTCCCCACGTCATGCAAATGATAAGCCAAGGCTGAGAACCATTGATCGAGTCCAACTTTCTCATATAAATACAGATAGTTCTCCAAAGTCGGATGTACACACCTGGATATTCAACAGCACTTTACAGAGAGTGGGGACTGAGCAACATTTAATCTACTACTTCTTTCCAGACCTCTCACATTTTACTGTCTTCTGAAACTCATCAATTTGTCCCTATATTACAGATTATCCAAGACGCACAGGAGCCCCCAGTAGCCATTAGTCATTCTATGACTTTACTTACCACCCAGAGTTGATTAGAGCAAGGAAGACGCAAGCTGCAGGAATCAGATTCTATCTTCTAGGAATCTGAAACTAGGACCAGCAGCAGGATTGGCGGTCTCAGCTTCTGGTTGGTCCCGTAACAGGTGGAGCCATGATCCTTGGGGCTACATGTTCTTCCCTGGGAACTGGGAGCAGAGAAAAGCCGTAAGCAAACAGAAAACAATGAATCAAGCACATGAAGGGAAGCAGGGAGCGTAAGTGGAGAGAGCCAATTATCAGGTTTACTCAACTTCCAGTCCTTGTTTCCAGGCCCTTCCCTAGCTACGCTCAGTTGCAATTCCATCCCATTATTTCATGAAACGTTACTATTTATAATTCGCCACATACATTTCTCCTTAAGTCAGCTCAAGTTGGGTTTAGCCTTGGCAAGCACAAAAAGTCCTAACTAATTCAGTCATCTTATTTTTCCTGCCTAATTCTGATTAGCACATTAGCACACATGTGAGATCACCAATGAAACCCATAGTTAAGGGATGAGCTTAGAGGCCATCCAACCTAAAAGGGGGTAAGGAATATCCATATGTGATGGCAATTCTCTCTATCAGTGGCATCGAGGGCATTATTTTTACAAAAGTCCATATGATTGAGGTTCTGAGTGAGACCTTTCCGAAAAAGGTTACAGTTTAATCCTCTCAACATTACCTCCATGATACAGAAACTGGGTCTGAGAGCGGTTGACTGAGTTTCCTGCGGTTGTGTAGCTATAAAGGGGCATTGTCTGGATGCAAGTCAGTCTTTCAGACTTTAAACCCATGCTTGGGAAACAGCAGGGGTCTCTGGCAGGGGACTGTGGCTGGTAATCATGGTGGTGAAGTGAGTAGGGGTGAGGGGTGAACGGCCTGGTTTGTCGTCAGTCAGGATCTGATGATGGAACAGATTAACCAGAGCACCTCAAAGATCTTCTTCTCCCTCCTCTACTTGAACGAGATAATGGCTTTGGAATACTTTGCAGTCACCTTGAAGACTGTACCTGCTTCTTTTACTCCGTGGCAGTGGACCACATTGTCTTACCAACTGTGGTCTCGATAACCCTTGTCTGAAACCATCTGCAGACTGCAACAACGAAACACACCTTTCTGATGTGTGCTTTCTAATTCATCCTTGGACATATTTGAAGAGCGGCCTGTACCAGAACATTCTTTGTCCCTTGAAACTACTGATGGCAAATATCCCCTGACCTTTTCATTCATGTCCGCTTTTCCTTTACCATTTGGTGAAAAAGTTTTGCAAAACCCGCAGCGCTACACTAAAAGGCTGTTCTGGATCCTCAGCTTCTTGATCTGTGCTCAACAAGTAGTCCACAGTCATTTGAGTCCTATACCTCAGTACTGTATGTCAGTATTGTTGGCTGTTTTTTCATTGTTTTGACTGACTGGACTAGTAGACTTTCTAGGCTGGCAGTGGGAGCTAAAGGAATGTCCACTGGGGAATGGAATCTTTGTAGAAGGAAGTGGCTATGATCATTCTACTTTCAGAATCCTGGGACTTCTACCCAGGGTGTAGGTGTTGCAGGCAAGGCCAGGACCCATCTGAAGGTTATTTCAATACTTATATTCCAACCTGGTGATCAGAAGTATAAGAAGGCAGATCTTGTCTTGACTGCATGAATTCATTAGGAATTTACTAAGCTATTCATGAACGTGAAATCTCAAATTCAGGAATGTAGCAGGCCCACCTGAAGGAATTCTCGGTCTTGAGTTGGATCATAGAGCGCCTAAGGCACTGGTTTTCTGTAGGTTGCACAAGCCACGCGGATTGAGATTGTGTTCAGCTAACAATCCTTGAGCACCTGCCTTACATCAGGTGCTGTGTTAGGGGCTAGGAAGCCTCCACGCTCTTACACGTACTGTTTTTCCTTTCTGAAGTGCCTTCCCCTCCTGTCCACTCTCTCTCACTGTGCAAAACACATCTGCCCCGTCCTCTTGAAGCTTTTCCTGATTCCTTCAGCCCACCTGCCTCCCTTTTGGCGCCATCTTGGATCTGTACACATTACTCTACGGATGCACCTCTCACGCTGGACTGCAATGCATCTGTGTTCTTGGGAGTTGACCCTGGATCAAGGCTCCTTGAGCACAGAGAGCATGCTTCAACCAGTTCTGGATCCTCAGCTTCTGCTCTGTACTCAACAAGCGGTCCATGGTCATTTGAGTCATATACCTCAGTACTGTATGTCAATATCGTTGGTTGGCTTTCTCATCCTCATTTTGAAGATAAAGACAACAAAGTCCACAGAGAAACCCCCCTTTGTCCTTAGATTACATCAGACCTAGGCTTAGACACAAATGTAGCCTTCCCAAGAACACGTATTTAAAGTTTCCAACAACCAGTATGTAAAATGCACACATACTTTGGTCTAGCAACTCCCTTCTAGGAATTTATTCTATGAATATGCTCACAGAATGTCTGTCAGGACAGGCATAGGATGCCTCTTGCTGCACTGCTCACATTAGCTAATACTTGGAAACCAGTGTGGTCACTTACAGAGAACCAGAGTAACCTCCAGAATGTACATCTGAACTATGATTTTATGGAAAGCGTAATTCAAAAGGACTAAATATATCTATATGTAAACGTATGAAAAATCACTACTGTAAATAAAGCATAATACTGAGGAATATGTGGAAATATCCCTGTGGTAGTTGGTACATATTTACAGGCTGCTCCATGCATCACAGTACAGTTGCATTGTTCTTAATATGCAGAACCTTTCAACTATTTTAATTCACTTAATCCTCACAACCATCGTTAGCCCCATTTTACAGAAGAGGAAGATGAAGCAGAGAGGCTATCGTGTGAGAAAATCACACAGCTGGAAAGTGCTAGAACTAGGATTCAGCACCACCTGAGAAATTTTTAAATATGCAAATTCCCTGCTCCCGCTTGTTGCATCAGAATCTCTTAGGATGGGCTCCAGCAACCTGTGATTTAACAAGCTATGCGGGTGATTTCAACGTCCATCAGGTGTGAGATGCCCTGCTCTAAGCCATTATGCTCTCCCAGGTACACTATTTCTAAAGGAACCACAAAACTCTACTAGCTGTTGAGAGACTGAGCTTAGAAAGGGGTGGGAGGGGATGGAAGAGATTCACTTTAACTTTGTTACTTATTGAACTCTTTGGATTGTCTAGACCTACCTGTATTGTATTACTTTCATTTTGATTGGTTTTAAAGGTCAACGGAAATCACTGGGTAGGAGGATTATGGGCCATTTTTATATGTTTGGTGTTTTCTCTCTATTTCTCTATATTAAGACAATAAGAAAACGAGATTAACCAATACCTGCTTAAAAAAAAAATCCCCCTTAGAAATGTCCTTCTTACAAAAAGATGCTAGGAGAGCACCCCAACCGGAGATCCGAACTTTGTGTCTGCCACGGGAGAGCATCTCCTGGCAAACCAGATGATTCTTTCACCACCCGAGGAGCTGCCCTCCACTCCTTGAATTGGTCGCATGCATCACCGTTGGCCCAGACGTTGTAGCTGTTCAATCCTGAGCCTCGGTGTGATAACTGGCATAATTTCCCCAAGATAATGTGGAGGTGAATGAGGCACAGGAAGCTTTAGGCCATCCACTTTCATTTTTAGCTCAGGAAACTTGGGCTTTGATGAGAGTGGGGGAAAATCTACCAAAAACAAGAATAAAGAGTTCACAGGAGAACGTGGGTGCAGACTGGAGACCAGAGGGTGAGAGAAGAGTCATCCCAGTCCACCGGCGATGACCACAGTCAGCTCTAGACGGAAGCCCCCTCCTCCTCTTAGCTTTGTGGGAGAGTCTCCACCCAGGAGGGGCTGTGAGTCATCCCAGCATATTCTAACTCTGTAATAGGCTTAGTATTTATTGGGACTGTTCAAAAAATTAAAAAGTAAAAACCAGTTTTCTTAATTAAAACAAATACGAAGTATCCAGAAGACTATCTAGCCTCTTAGCAATTCCGAAGCATGTTAGAATATTTAAGGTTCTGTGAAGTCCAGCAGTAAGGAAGTAGGTTTAGTGTTGGTTAACCTAGAGTTATCCAAGCTAATTGGACTATGGAAACTTTTTAAAAAAAATTTAATTTCACCTTCTGGCTGCTTCTAAGAGACCCAGAGAGTTGTATCGTATTCACTGCAGTGTAACCTGGGGAATTCTAGTACAAACAAAAGTAACGTCCCTAGACCAGACTGTTAAAACCATGAATGCATTCGTTTATTTAACCATCGGCAGGCTGTGTGTGCTCTGCAGGTAGGTACTGGGGTTGGGAACCCAGGGATGAAATCAACATTGTACCCACCCTGAAAGCCCTCATAGTCTAGAGGGGAGAGAGGAATATAAACAAACAGGAATCATGCCGAGAGAAAGGGCTGTGAGGGAGGCAAGTCCCTCCAGTTATGAGAGCACAGGGTGATGCTCCTGCCAGAAGAGCAAAGGAGAGGAGCTGGGAGCTCAGTAAGGGGGTGGAGAAGCCCCCAGAAAACAGGGGCCACGCATGGGCTTTCCCCTCAGATGACCAGGTTCTGTCATTTACCAGCTGCGTAAGCTTGGGCTCTTTATTTATCCCTCTGAACTCAGGTTTCTTTAGCTGTAAATGGGGCAACAGGAATACCTAGCTTCTAGATCTGGCGCAAGGATCGAATGTGTATCACCCACTTAGTGTGACGCTCCAGCGTAAAGGAGAAGATTTTGAGCGCAAAGGTGGATTCCTCAGGTAAAGTACTGACAAGGGCAGGTGGCTGACAGTGGCTGAGAGGGTTGGGCAGAGGGAAAGCTGAGGAGCCCCCCAGGCACCTGGCTGAGTGCCTGGACAACAACGGGGATGTGAGAGAAGAGAGGACAAAGGGCAGGTTTCTTTGCCCCTTTCTTTTGGGGGGAACGGTGTGTATGAATATAATTAACTTTCCATTAAACCAGGGTGTAGTGAGTTGAACAGTGCCTCCTAAAAAGTTATGTTCAAATTCTAACTCCAGTACCTGTGAAGGTAACCTTATTCGGAAATAGGGTCCTTGCCATTGTAATTGATTAAGATGAGGTCATTAGGTTGGATTCTAAAGCCAATGTTTAGTATCCTTATAAGAGGAGAAGACACACAGAGACACCTCGGGAAGAAGGCCGTATGAAGACAGAGGCAGATTGGAGAGATGTAGCTGTGAGCAAAGGGACACCCAGGATTGCCAGCAACCGGCAGAAACCAGCAGAGAGGCAAGGAATCACCTTTGCCCCAGGCCTCCAGAAGGAACCAACCCTACCAACACCTTGATTTTGGGCTTCTGGCTTCTAGAACCGTATTCAAATAAATTTCTGTTGTTTTAAACCACCCAGTTTGTAGTGCTTTGTTCAGTAGCCCTAGGAAATGAGTTCACAGGGCTTCTCACCTTCAGCACTGTTGACATTTGGGGCAGGATAGATTCTTTGCTGGGAGAAGGGAGGACCGTTCTGTGTAGGATGTTTAGCAGCGCCCCTGGCCTGTCTCCACTGGATGCCAACAGCACCACCACTACCTTCCCCAGTTATGACTAACATAAATGTCTCAAAACACTGCGAAATATCCCGGGGCTGGCGGGGGGGGACTCTCCCCTGGTTGCAAACCATTGCTTGCCTGCTCACTCATTTATTCATCTATTTATTTATTAATTCATTCATTGGCACATTTCTGTATATTCGGTAACTATTTACCTAGAAATGACTATGGACCAGGCATCTTTTTAGGCTCTGGGAATGTAATGGAAGCAACCATTCATGAAGGTTACAGTAAAGTGGGGAACACAGGATCTAATCAAATAACCACACAAACCCTTACAAACTGGGGTAAATGCCCCGAATCAAGTGACTATGGTTCTAGGCAAACAAAGGAGCCTCACCTAGATGGTGGTAGCAGGGGGTTTGATGGAGGTCTGAGAACTAAAGTGTTGCCTAGGCATAGATGGCAGGGACAGATGAACATCCCAGGTGGTGCAAAGGCCCTGTGGTAGAAAGGAGCACGGGGAAAATGGGAAGGAAGATGGAGGCCGAGGGAGGCTGAGGGCAAGGCTCAGGATTTGGTCTGCACCCCAGGATCTGACCTGGTTACAGGGCACAAGAAAAGAGATGTCACAGCAGGAGACAGAAAATGCCCCCAGGTGATTGCTTCATTCATCTCCAAGGCAGTTCAAAGACAACTGGCCGTTGATTTTTTTGTTTTTTTTCCCAACAAAGTGGGGCCCTTTCTGCCACGTAGCTGCAGGCTCCCAGGTCTATCTGGGACACAGGTGGATGCAGTTTCTGGAAAGGGCTGTCTGGCTTTTTATGGTTTAGTGAAGAGGTGTCCAGAGGCCATCATGTCAGCTCATAAAAAACGTTCAGAAATCTATATTTATGCCTTGTAGCTCTCTGGCAAAAATAGCATATTGTCCTACAAGATGGATGTAGCCAACTCCTTCCAGGGAGTACAATTTTCCCTGGAAGGCCCTTTGCAGATGGATGTGCTGCCTTCCTGCCCACTGATCTGAGCTCTGGGGAGGAGCCCTGCTCAGGAGGCATTGGGTCTGCAGCAAATTGCACTCCAGTTCCTGACACCCCCACCGCCAACTCCACTGCCCTCATCTTGCATTTTCGTGTTGGCACAAGTCTGAATACAGGGCATCCCAGGCAAAGGACCTTAAGCATGAAACACTGGTGCCTGTCATCCAGGTCTGCAGCGGCCTGGGAAAGACCCTGCCACTCCTTGGATTCTCTGCTTTAGGTCAGAGGAGAGTCCTGTGTGTGAGCTACTCCAGAAATCATGGCACCCCTCACAATGAGGAAGGCCACAGGCCATGGTGAAAGCATGGGCCTGCTACCAGGAGTCAGCAGATTCAGGGTTAAATCTTGATTTCCACAATTACCAGCTCTGAGACTCAACTGTCTCATCTACAAAAAGGGAATAATCATGCTATTGTATGAACGTGTCTAAAGGATTAAACATTGAAATACGGAAGCTTCTTAGCACAATCTTGACTCAATGCATAGTTGCAATTTCTAATGTAACTGTGAGCTTTGGGAAGTTGTAAAGGATGGAAAGGAATGTAGACTAACCTCCTGGAAGTTAAGGAGCTGGTGTCCAGTGTCAGGTGCACCTAGCATCTCTGACAGTCACCTGGGCAGGCTCCTGGTTTGAAGCCTCCGTGGCCTCTTCATCCCCAGCACACACAGCACCATCACTGGCCTGGTCCCATGGGCCTGCTCTGCACTGCCGCTCATAACTGTTCCATCCTCTGCATTTTCCCTCACTGCCTCTCACAACGGCCATGCGGTGCAGCAGGCCTTCTCTCCTCCATTCAGGGCAGTCAATCATAGCCGTGAAACCTGTCAGATGTCCCCTTGGGACGGAGTGTCCACATCCCTGCTGGTGGAGGTCATCTCCTGCATCTCTCTGCTCCCTTAGGACTTTATCTGCCCCTTTCTTACAACTTCTTACCATGTCCTTCTTAACCCTTCTGACCTTGTGTTACAGCCGTCCCAGCACCTGCTCTACCTCCCTCCCTCCCAGCCTAGACGGTAAGCTGCTGGGGGCTTGGTGTGAGTGCGGTCTCACCACATCCCTCTCAGGGCCCTCCTCTGTGCTCCCTCTCTCCCTTCCTCAAAGATCATCTCGGCACCCTTACGTGCACTGGGCCAGGGGTAGATTCAGAGGTGAGCTGGGCTGTCAGCCCTGCCCTCATGGAGCTCACGTCCCCGGGGGGATAGACAGTTACTTTACAAATAGATGAGTGATAACAGGTCACGACAGGCTCCGTGCAGAAAAATAAAGCAGAATAAGCCCGCAGAGAGTGTTGGGAGAAGTTCAGAAAAGGGAGATCAGGGCCCACAGAGTGTGCTGGGGGCTTGGCAGGGCTCCTGGGGGGGTGTGGAGACCTGCCTGTTCTCTTTTCAAATCCCAGAGCCTGCCCCTGGCTGGGAGGTCAATCCAAGCCAGCCCCTGTCTCTTCAGCAAGTGTGTTAGTTTCCTACGCCTGCTGTAATAAATGACCACAGCTTGGGGGCTGAAAACAATGGAAATGTATTCTCTGACAGTTCTAGAGGCCGGAAGTCTGAGATCAAGGTGTCGGCAGAGAAGAGCTCCCTCCAAAGAAAGGCTCTAGGGTAGCATCTCCTCTTGCTCCTCTCGGCTTCTGGTGGCTCCACGTGTTCCTTAGCTTGTGGCTGCATCACTCCAATCTCTGTCTCCATTTTCACAGGGCCTTCTTCTTTGTATGTGTCCTTTCCCCTTCTGTCTCGTAAGAACGCTTGTCATTGGATTTAGGGCCCATCCAGGTAACCCAGGATGATCTCATCTGCAAATCCTAACGTACATTTGCAAAGATCTATTCCCTAATAGGGTTGTATTCATAGGTTCTGGGGGTTAGGGTATCAATGCATCTTTTGGGGGGTGGGGCCACCATTGAGCACATTACAGCAGGTGAGGGGAAGAATTAGCCCCAAAGTTGGTATCTGTTCACCCAGAGGATTCCTGCTTCTGTGCATCGATTTATATCAGCCTTTTTCTTTAGATTAAATTTATTTCCGGTTTTATTTGAAAACATTTGGAACTCTGGTGCCAGACCACGTGGGTTCCCTCATTAGACATGTCAATTTCTCTCCCTCCTTGAGGCTTGTCTAGCTCCTTCCCCCGACTCCCCAAACACACCCACCGTGTGCTCGTACTTAAAAACACCACCAGACATGGAAGCGGATGGCTGTCCTGCCTCGGACCAGGCCTCTGTTGGCCTCCTGCTGGATCTGGGCTCGCTCAGCATTTAGGGCAAGAGGATGAAATGATTCCCAGCTGGAAAAACAACCATGTCTGCTGGGCTGGCCCAGAACACGGAGAAAAAGCTTGAGGCTCAGAGTCTGTCCAGGCTTTGTTTTCTTTTGTGTTTTAACTCAAAAATTTTTTGTTTCTGTTACTGAGACACAGACACAGACACAGGAAACGTGTAAACAGTTCAGTTGAGTATGAAATAAGGAGAAAGCATAAAATAAAATGGAAAATCTTCTTTCCCTTTTCCTTTTGCCAGATCTCTCTTTTCTAACTTTCTCCCGAAATGTATTTTCTCCAGAAAACATGCACATCCCCCCAAGGACATGCATGTGTGTATGCACAGCTAGAGTCTGTTTTTAGCTTTACATTTTATACGTGTACATATTTATATGTAAATGCTTTTCATTACGGAAAAGGGCTATCCCTTCCCATGGCTCTGCACACTGCCCTTTGCCCTTAGTGTCTATCTTGGACAGCTTTCCTTATTTGCATATATGGATTTAGCTCATTTTTAACAGATGCAAAGAACTCCATTCAACGGATGTACCATAATTTGTATAACCACTCCAACTGGCCTCTGATGGAGTGAGTTACCAGTGGAGATTAGCCTCTGACTCAGCCTGGTGCTCTTTCACCGTAGCTGTGCACAGAGCAAATATACACATAAATGATACGATACATAAAATAATGTTTATACACGTAATAGTATACATTAGTCTATAACAGCATATATTATTTTATGTATTTTATGTATAATTTGAATATTTATATATTAATACAATATATAATATGTATTCATATATAATCATATATAATTATACATATTATATATAATTTAATTATCACAACTATAGGTGACTGTAATCCTTACTTTATAGATAAGGGTCTGAATCTAGATAAGGGCCTAGCTTCCTTCCTGGCCGCATTTTTCCCTTCCAAGTCAATTCTCTATTCCTGAAGACCAGTGGGAACGCAGGTGGCCTCGTGTCTGAGTAAGTGCAGCAGGAGGGGTGCCGTGTCAAGCCTGGCTGGCTCCTCGATGGACTGTGAACCCTGCACCCTCAAGGGCCCATATGTGTCTGCATTACTTCCCACGCAGTCTTCTCCAGCGATCACACTTGACAGAAAAGAAAAATAAACTTGGCCTGGTGTTAGCCCATCCTGATTCCTGGGTGGGCCTAATAGCTGTGGAATCAAGTCACTCAGCTCCTGGCCCAGGGTACAACTCCCTGCTCTTTGGAATGGGCCCCGGAGAGGGGTCCATTGGGTGAGCTTTACGGCTGCAGCAGGTGCCAACTCCTCCAAGCCCCATACGGGCCCATGATGGCCTCACTGTCCAATCAGGTCAGATTTTGCAACATTTACTGACTCAGTGTGATAGAAGACTGGCCTCGGAACCCGTGTTCTAGCCTGTGCCCGTGTGCTCTTGGGAAAGTCCTGAGCTCTTTGAGCCTCTGTTTCTTCAACGGACACTAATGTGCCCATGGTTGGGTTACTGGTGAGTAACTGGGAGTGAGGGACAGAAGCTTCCAGTGCAGCGGTTCTCAAACTTTGCCCCAAATTCGACGCACTGGGGGCCGGGGTGGGGGGCTCACGAAACCCGAGGCGCAGGCCACAGTCCAGATCAATCCAATCAGGCTACCTGGGGTGGGCCCAGGAATCAGCATTTATAAAGCAAACAGCCAACCAAAACCCAGGGATTCCAGGTGTAGCCACTTCTGGGAACGCAGGGCCTTTCCCACACACAGTCATCACTAACAAATGCTAACACCTGCTCCGCTTCCCTAAAACCGAAAGAAAACTGAAATCTCCAAATGCCTTTTAAGAAACCTCTGGAACATTAAGCCCAACAGCCGAGGCAAGGCCAGGGCTGCCGTGTCAGTGAAGCTCCCTGACTCGCCACCCACTTTTTCAGAGAGCAAGGGTAGTTTGAGGTCAGGGTTTGGGAAGCTTCTGGAAAGTGAAGCAATAGCATTTCTGAAATTCCTGCCCTTCCTTCTTATCACCTTCTCTTTATCAGCTTAGCTCTGAGCCAATCTCTGTGCCTCAGGAGGGAGGGCTGAGTGAGAGCCCCTCTAAAAGAGCCTGCCCCCCGGGGTGGGGGCCGGGTGCCTCTGTGTGCTGTCCTCAAGCAAGACTCAGAACCTCACCAACTCCAGGCTCCCCTAAATCTACATTTGGTCTCCCCTCCAAAAGTCAACTTTCTTCGGTTGCTTGAAGTTAAAATTGAGCCTGCACATTAAGATACTGAGACTAGTCATGATTACAGGGAAGCCTGTAAGGACTCATGGCCACCCACCCCACTCAGAGAAATTACCTAGACCACCAAATCCTTGAGGACCATCCTGGTCATACCTGACTCAGCTGCCGCGGTCCACCCAGTAGACGCCATCCCTTGCCAATAGCTCTGTGCCATCCCAGCTTCCATACGGCCTTCACAAGGGTTTCTCAAACCGTGGCCCTCTGGCATACAGTCGCTTCAGGTTTGGGCTTACACATGCCCCCAAGGCAACACCTCTACTCACACACACATAAAAGTCCCTTTCCTAAGCCTTTCCCAGAGTCTGCTGCATGTCGTTTATCTGGGTGCAAGAAGCAAAGGCCAGGAAAGGAAGCTGAGTGGCGTCCTCTTTATTATTATGGCTCCCTTCTCCGTTTTGTTCCGGATGCCCAGATGTCTGCTCTGCTAAGCCTAGAATGCCCACCTGAAGGCATGGCAGAGACCTACCTGGACGGAGCACCCAGGATGCCAGCTTGCTGCGGGGGAGTTCACGAGCGGAGCTGCTGTGGAGAAGGAGGTTCTCTACAGACTGAGTACCTACTGATTACCTCCTCACTTGCCTTGAATCACCTGGAATTACTTCAACCTGTGCGAAAACTTTGCATAAAGGCCCAGAATCCAGTTCCTCTTCCTCTCTGCAAGTTCTTTTTCCCAAAGTGTGGTACAGAACACTAGTTCCCTGGGATGTTCGGAGAGGGGGAAAACATTCTGTTGTCAGAAGAGCACGATACCATGTTTATCTTTCGCGTAGTCATAATGCACATTAACCTCCTAAAGACGCTGAGAAATTCTGCAATAAAAAAAAACAGTGCCTGACGTTGTTTATTCCAGGATTTCCCAAAATTATTTGACTAAGGAATACTCCTTTTTCTTTCTCTCCTTCCAACTCGCTCTCTCTTTTTTTCCAATGTACCTGATTAGCAGACCGCAGAAACAATGTTCTTCAGAGAAAACGTTAGGAAATGCTATCCTGAAAGAAACAGTCCTTCATTCAATAGACAAATAAAGGAGCCCGTAGCAATTCTCCTTTCAATAGGTACACATACAGCCTCTCCTGTGCTAGCGTTCTCCACCTCTGCACAGTCTCTACACCTGCAGGAAGCCTAACCTGACCAGAAGGGGTTTCCCAGGGTTGGGGGGGGTCAAATGTTTTCACGTGACCACCATTAGTCAGGGCGAGAAGCCCTTAAGTAAACCCCAGGAGTCAGATCCACGTGTTTCTCCTGCTGGGGCAATGAGTGCTCATGGGATTAACATGGTGCCTGTGAGTCATGGTGAGAAAAGTTGGTGCTATTCCGCAGGCCTGGAAAATTGAGAATATTTGATTTAGGGTGCCAGCGACTAGATGCCAGCCATTCGCTTATGTCAGTAACTAATTGGTTCACATTCAAGTATGGACACCAGTCCCAGGATGCTCAGGGGTCTCTGTGGTGTGAGAAAAACCAGGCAGGGTTGGAATGTCTCTGTGGTGCCGGATCCCGCAGAAAGCTGTCCCTCCGAGCCCTCTGAGACCTTCCCCCAACTCACTCATAGGGAACCGGGGCCCCAGGAGGAGAGGTGACATGCCAAGGTCACGTCATTCATAAGTGACGGACTTGAGGCATCTGCAGCTTCTGGGCTGGATCCTGTTGTGACTGCCGGCTGCCAAACCCATGTGCCTGCCCCACTCCTCCTAACCATGGGCGCTGGAGCTGGAGTCCAGAGCCAGGGATATCTTATAAAAAACAAGACAACCACAATAACGGTCTCTATGTGTGTGTATGTGTGTGTGTGTGTGTGTGCATGTGCCTGTTTCTGCTAGCATTTAACAAATACTTGCAAATATTGTGCAAATATGTGCCGGAGACTGGGGACACAGAGGGAACAAGGCAGGCAGCCCTTTTGCCCTGAAGGAGAAGCACCTTGGTATAAAGATGAAAAATAAACCAGAATAAAACACCACGTTTGAAACCAGACAGGAATGCCTTCCTTTATCAGCCTGCTTCGTTAATTTGTCTGAATGCCTTCGTCCTTCACTTTCTATGCCTTACTTTTCTCAACTGAAAAATGGGTGTAAACTTCACGGCAGTTGTAAAGGTTGGACAGAACACAAGCTAAGTTCTCAAAACATAGCAGGTGTGTATTCAATGGTGTTGATTTATCATTCTTCTATTAATTGTCATTTAGTGTTAGTCAGGGTGGGAACTTTTGAAGGACCTTCCGTGAGGCAAGCAGAGGAATTTCCTTTCAAAATGAGAAAGAACTGGAAAGGAGAAAAGGTGGGGTTTAGACAGCACCACCCAGGATGACGTGTGTGTGTGTGTGTGTGTGTGTGTGTGTGTGTGTGTGTGCGCGCGTGAGCGCGCGTGCGCGCCCATGTTATGTTTCATTGAAGAAAAAAAAAAGTCGCCAGAGTCATCGTACCCACAAGTGACTCTGGCTCAAAATGTGCAAACTGATGTATGGAATTAAATAGGAAAATCCTTCCAATTGCTGTTTGCCACATTCTTACAGGTTACATTAACCTGAACTGCCTTAAGGGAAAAATTCCATCGGAATAGAAGAAGGAAAAGAAAAGAATCTTCTAAGAACCAAAACTAATTTACAACTTCCGCCAAACAGCCCAAGCAGGACTTTAACAAATCGGGTGACCGTCGGGTAAAAGTGGGCGGTGTGGTTTTCACAAGCGCACACAGCGCTCACACACATACACACTCAGCCAGCACGATGCACGTTCCAGGCGGTCCCCAAATTCTCCACGTGGATCCTCTCGTTTAACCCTCACATCAACTCAACAATCCACTGTTATTATGCCCATTTCACAAATCAGGAAAACTGACACTTATGGAGGTTCAGTAACTTAGCTCAGGTGGGGCTATAACCCACAGCAGCTGGGGTCAAGCCTGGACTCCTAACTCCTGGTTCCATTGCTACAGGGGACACCAGCAAACTTCATAACCCACAAAGGAGGCAGAGCCGAACATGCAAACAAGGTGGCCATAGGGTCGGAAAGCTGGCTTCACTTCTGGCCTCGCCCCACCGGCCCTGTGCCTCCTGGGGCATCTCAGCAACTCCGAGCCAGAGAGTTAATTCGAGAATGTGGGGCTGTGTGTGAAAGCGCTTGGTCCACAGCCAGACCCAGACTGTGGGATGCTTCCCTTCTGTCCTTCTCTTTCTCTCCAACCAAAGCTCCCCATCCTTGAGGAAGGTTTTTTTACTTTCTTTGGCTTGAGAGCAGCGTCTGAAGGAAGTCAACAATCCTGAGACAAGGGAGACAGCCAAGCAGAGGAAGAGAAACAAAACTGACACCGAGCAAAAATGCAACGGTATTCAAAATGCGAGCTCTAATGTTTGCTCCCCTGCCTGAAGCCTGCCAGACACAGGGCTTTGAGAAAGAAAGAAAGAAAAAATCTGATTTGTACTGAAAGGGGCCAAAAATAACCTTGCTTTCTCTTGCAGAAGAAAACAGAAAACTCTGCGGTTTCCTCCCATTTGGATGTTCTTTTCCCTTGGCTGCGGTCGGCGGGGTGAGCCTCTTAGCTCAGGACCTGGAAGGAGACAACAGGCCAAAACACTCAGGCAAGGAGGGCGACAGCGGGGACCTGGCTGAGAGGGGGCCGGGTTAAAGCCCCCTCCAGAGGCAAGTGGCTTGAGAAGGAGGCAGGGAAAGAGGCCTTCATTTGCAAATGCTAATTTAAAGCTATTTCTAATCAGCAATAGGCCTGTTTTTTGTCTTCCAAAAAAAAAAAAATCTTATATGTCCCTACTTTCCATCCCCACTTCCTCTGCACTGTTTCTGACTTTTTTTGGTCGAAGACTTATCCCTGGGCTCTGTTGCTTCCAGGACATTCCTATCTTCCCCACATTTTCTAAATTACAACTCTGATGTCCGCCCTTGTTTAAAACCTTCCAGTGACACCCCATCAACAACAGAAAACTATATCAGAAACCTGTATCAACAGAAAGCTATACCCAAGCTGCCTCTTGTCCCTGTCTTCCTCTAACCTCTGTCAGCTCCTTTAGTAGTCCCTGCTTTCCCCGGGCTCTTGCTTCCTTAGGTCAAT
The DNA here is from genome assembly GCF_949987515.2 of Delphinus delphis. Taxonomy (NCBI): domain Eukaryota; kingdom Metazoa; phylum Chordata; class Mammalia; order Artiodactyla; family Delphinidae; genus Delphinus; species Delphinus delphis. Next base: position 38,813,732 of record NC_082702.1, on the reverse strand, counting down.
AAATCTCACTTACCCCTCCTTCCTGAGTCCCTGCCTCTGGTCCATCCTTTACTACAGCAGAGCGCCTATCTCTCCTCCTCCAGCTCCAACCGGTTCTTTCTTCCCCAAGAGAGGACCCTTCACAAATGCTCTTTCAGTGGGTTGTCACATTGGCCCTGAAAACCAAGTACGATTTCCCCCAAATTACTGATGGGAAACCAGAGCCCAGTGAGGAGAGGGAACGTACCCAAGGTCACGTCGGTTCATAAGTGATGAACTTGATGCACCCTCAGCTTCTGGGTTGGATCCCGTGGTGACTGGCAGCTGCCAAAACCACACGTGAGGTCCCTCATGTTGTTCTGAAACCTCTAAATTGCACCGTTGCTTCTGAGATAATTAAGCAGCAATTCCAGGTGTTTCTGCCACTGGAGAGAGAGCTGACGTTGCTCTGGACTTTTCTGGCCTCTGCTTTCTCCACAATGCCGAGAATCTATTTTTACCTCAGAAATCAAGCAGCCTGTGATTATCCCTGCCATTTTTTTTTTTTTTCAAATGCATACCCCACTGCCAAGCACATTGGAGAACTCTGACCAGGCCAAAGAGAACTCAAATGCAGACATGGAAAACCCAGGACAGAGCAAGAGGCCCCGAGATGAGGAGGTCCGAGGGTCGTGCAAGGGGAGCTGAGCGCCTGTTGAAAGGCCCTGATGGATAAAGACACTGTCAGTGACTGGGGGAACAAGGACCCGAGGTGGGAGTCCTGAAAGCTAGAAGTGAGCGTCTCCAGTGCTGAGTGCCCCGCTGGGCCCCCACCTTGCAGCCCTGAACTCAGAGGAGGGGCCGCTGCTCTAGACTCCTCCCCCAGCCTCGTGAGTCATGACGTTCACCGGCTCCATTGAGGAAGGCCTGGCTCTGAGCGCTGTCTCCCCAAGACTTGGTGTCTACCCAGAGACCTGGTGGAAGGGGTCAGCCTCCTTTCAGAGAGATGTAGGCTGACCCGGTCCTTCGCAACAATCCTAAGGAGAGCTTGTGAATTCCTGAGATGGAGCGCGAACTCCTCTGGGAGACGTCAGGAAGAGTGGTTCCCAAAGTACCCGAGTAGCACCGTCAGCCTCGCCTGGGAACTGGTTTGACAGGAACGTTCTCAGACCCCATCCCAGACCCAGTGAGTCACAAATGGGGAAGCGGCACAATCTGTCTTAACGAGTCTTCCAGGTGATTCTGATGTGCAGTTGAGAACCACTGACTGTTACAGAGAGGCGTGAGCAGGGCACAGGCACTCTGCTGCATCCCCACCCCACCTGACACGTCACGGTCCGCCTCAGAGAGGCGGGGCCCCCTGAACCTCACACGCTCCTGTTTTCACAAGGTTCATTGAATCACTGAAGTGTGCGTACTTCACCTCCTGCAGTGGCTTCCGCTTCGTCAGCCCAGGTGGGTGGGCTGTCTCTCCCTTCAAGGCTGTGATACAGAAGACCCGACAGTCCACTGCTAACTGGACGCTGAGTGCCTTGCACGGGCCGGGCATCGTGTTAGCCTCTAGAGAAGTTGAGGAAAATGAGAGAGGGGATTGCGCCTGCCTTTGAGAAACTAATAGCCTGGCCGGAATAATATTTATTATTAAACATAATAGATATTAAATATGTGACATGGGAGGTTGTCATCCTAAAGGAGCAGTGTGAGTACAGGGCAAGAGGACCAGGCCTGACTCAGTTCATCGTGATTAAGTTCACCAGTATAATAAACAGGAGAGGGAGAGAGAAGGAGAGAGGGTGAGCGAGAAGGAGAGAGGGAGGGGTGAAGGGAGACGGGGAGGAAGGGAGGGGAGGGGAGGGGAGAAAACACCTGGCTAAAATTTGGTCCCTCAAAGAATCTGCATGTTTATCTTTGACACTTCCCTTCAATGAATGTCTTAGAAAGGGTTTTGCAGCAGAACCACTCGGTCATTCAGCCTTCTTTCTGCCCAGTGGCCTCCTCTTTGATGGAAAAGCCATCATTCTCCTGCCACCCAAAAAATCTCCCTACAATACAACAGGACTCCCTATAATTTGCGAAAGCATTTGTAATCACCCCCTTGCCGGCAAAGAACCCAGGACCTTGGGGGTTTGTGATGGAAACTGGACCTTCCGAATGAGCAGGGTGGCCACGAGGAATCCTCAGTCAGCTTGACGTGTGTGTTCTCCATGAGATCACTGCCCCTCCCCATGCTGGCTGCGGGAGCCTGGGGCGTGGACGTGCTAACACCCACCCCCATCTTCTTTGCCAAAGGGACCCAAGTTGGTCAGTGCCTGGCACCTGGTGCCTCAGGGGTGTCTGTACCCCTCTGAGACCCAGCCAGTGAATCTGAATTAGTCTTGACCAGTGGTTGTCTATCCAGACTGCACATGAGAAGCATCCTGGGAGCTTTAAAAATATATCCCCAGTGGGATAATTTGTTCAGGATCCACTTCTGGTCAATGAGCTATGATGGCAGATGCACAGAAAGGCTTTCTCGTAAGAGACGCATGGAGGAAGGGAAAAGCCCCTTTCTGCCTGCTTCCAATGCTCGGGATTGCAGCAGCCATCTGGGGACGAGCTGACCCACTGGGGATGGTGGAGCAGAAGGGTGGGAAGGGCTCAGGTCATAGAGGATCTTGTCAGTCCCTAATTAACCAACTCTGAACACCCTACTTCCATATTTACTAGTCCTGTGACTTTGGGCATACCAACTAAGCCTCATTTTCTTTTCTTTTTTTTGGAAAATAAGGATGAAAAACCCATCCCACAGTGTTGTTGTGGAGATTGATGAATTATGAATTAATCCATCTGAAATGCTTAGCAGAGTAGTTGACACTAAAAAATGGTGATTATAATAATAATATTGTTAATAGTAACAATAATGCTGCTGGTGATCATTGTTTATCCTGGGGAAAGTGCAGTTTTCACCTCCCATATCCATACTTGGGATATTCTGCTTTTCTTAATGCACTTTGAGACTATGTTAGTGTTTTGTTTATTTGTGGTTTTGTCCTTTAAAGTTTTAACAATGATCATTATAATTATGTCCATTTTTTTATAGTGGATTGTACCATAGATTTGTTTCTGGGGTAGAGTCCAGTTAGGTGTTTATTCTATGAGCTGTCATTGGGCCAGCTCTCCTCTGCCTTCTGCTTTCTCAGTGGATTTGTGAACAGAACCACGACTGGGTATCACACGCCAGTGGTCCAGGCTGGGCTGGATTGCACTGGGTGCTGTGACTGATGATGCCCCCGGGAGGTTGGCAGCCACGTCCTCTGCTCAAGCCATTTTAACCAGACACATCGGTGCTCTTTTCTAATGAGCCTGACAATGAGATGTGAACTCCCAGAAGGCGGTGTCAGGACCACTTCCCATCAGAGGTGTTCTCAGCTCCCTCAGTGGTGGGCTCCGCCATTGAGGGTTCCGGCGGTTCCTCTCTTCTACGTGCTCTGGAGCACCTCAGGATGCCTGGCAAACTTTTCAACATGGTCTGGAAGGCGAGACTTAACATATTGTTGTGGTTGTGAAAGAAGGTTCTGGAGTCAAATTCTCTAGGTGTGAATTTACCCATTCATATTTGGTGATCTTAAGTGAGTTATGTCACGTCCTGGGTCATTTCATTGGTGTCTGCATTTTTAAAATGAGGCAGTCAGACTTTCGGGCTTCAAGATTTGAAACTGCCAGAGACATCTATTTTTTATCAGGCGCATATTAATTTATTTATTTTCACATAAAGAGGTTTCTCCTAGGGTGAAGGTTCTTAGTGTTTGAATAAAATAAGTTCTTCTCAAGTATGGTGTGCGTTTTTATAGTATTCAATTGTTTTCACTTCTGGCTGAAAAGGACCCACATTTTACACAGTAAAGTTTGCATCAATCTTTTACTTCTACCAGAGAGCTTCAGGTTATGTTGTCCTCTTGTCTTCGAAAGAAAACAAGGCCAGACGAAGCGGAATATACGAATCGGACTCAGCTTTCCCCTTGGAGGAGCAGGACAGAGGATGGATGCTGCAGCCCTGTTTTTGCTGTTCATAATTCATTATTATAGAGATTTATAAAGGGTCTTTTCATAAGCGCTTCACAAAGCAGACTGGAACAGAACATCGTATTTAGTTAAACCTGCTAAATTGATGATACACAGGGAAAGTTGGGTTGGGTCTGAAGAACCAAACATGGTCAGTAATATTATCCTCTGCGATACAAAGCCTCTGCCCTTGGCGAGCCCTTCTGGACACCATTCTGAACCCCAGGGGCAGTGCTTGCTGAGCAGCTAGTCTCTCTGAACCCGGGATCCTTTTCGACTGCTGCCTCTTTTAGGATTCTTTAAGTTGAAACGCCCCCACTCTTGCCTCCATTCCCCTTGCTAAATGGCTGAACATGCTTCCCAGCCTTCATTTTAGATCCTTTCAATGCTGCTCTCTCCATGCTGCACTTCTAGAAATGCTCCCTTGCCCAGGTCAGGAGCCCATCCTCTGTGTCCCCGCTATGCTGGACTTGACCTACTGGAGGCTGTTGGAATCACCCATTGGCTTGTCTGAATTCTTCATTAGCCTGGGAGCTCCAAGCAAAGGAGGCCTCACCCCCCCCACCAACCCTTGCTTACCGCTGCATGGCCAGCACCTAGTGCAAGGCCCGGCATGCTGTGTAGATGCTAAATAAACAGCTTTCGAATGAACACATGGATTTCTATGCTCATGCCTTCACTTTCACCGGAGTCCCATTCTAAAATGGCTGGCCTTCCTCCTCCACAGAGGGATTTAACTCGTCCGTATCTTCCACCAGACACCCCCAGACACCTCCACCCACCCACCCGCCTCCACCAACTTCACCTCACACTCATCTACCCTGTCTCTGAACTCATCATTGTGCACACTACAGTGTAATTAAGACTATGAATTCTGGAGTGAAATTTTCTGAGTTCAAATTCAGAATTCCCCAAATACTATCTGGGGGATCTCGAGCAAATGGCTTAACCACTGAATTCTTGCTTCGTCATCTGTAAAATGGAATGTTAGTACCTGTTCCTCAATATTACTGGGAGGATAAAATGAGTTAATATCTGTAAAGCCCTTTCCGTGACCCAGTTCAAGTGTTTTTTTAAAATGAAATAACCAACACCTTAAATGTAATTTGGAGTTTCTAGAATGTTCAAACCCTGCTACTGAGAAGAATCTGGGCTCTAAGAACTTATTCTCAAAGACCCGAAATCCAGACCACCATCCTGGAGGCAGCTGTGCCGAGACTCTGCACACACCACCCTGTGCCGGCCGACCCTGTAATGGTGTTTGAATGCGTTTCTCCCAACTAGGGAAGAAGTCCTCCCAAGCCAGATATCATGACAGTTTATCTCTGCATCCCGACATTTCACATGATGTTTGGACCAAAGCTAGTGCCCAGTAAATGACTACTGAATGCATAAGTGAGAACACTAGACACATATCCCACCTAAGATTGGTACCCATCACTCCTTGAGTGAGCTCTGAGCATCACATGCCTTCCCTTGTCCTAAGATGCTGTCTTCTACTCTAGGACTAGTCCACATAGCTGGCTTTTTCTTGGAGGTATGCCTCAGGTTTCCAACCATGTACTAAACCCAAGCTCACAAAATCTGATCCTCCATCTGTGCCCTGACACTGGCTGCATCCTCCCTCCACCCACAAATTGGCAAGTATTTCTAGAAAACTAGTGTGCTGGGCTCTATGCTGGAGGCTATGGACATAACCACTAACCAGAAAGGTGTGGTCTTGGCCTCGCAGAGCTTACACTCTATTGTGGGGCATTTACCTGCCGCATTTCCTGGGATGATCGCAAGCTCTTCCTCTTGCCTTCTCTTTGGGACAGGCTGCAAGCCGTTCTGGCACTAACCACATCTCAAGTGTAACTGCTCCCTGAAGAATTCTGATGTTGGGTTACTTTGGAAATACGCATTGAGCTGAGACCAAATTTGAGTGTATCATGCCTCCTTGGACACCGTCACCCTTCATAGGTTAGTTCCCTAAACTTGACTCAGCCCAATTCCACCTCCATTCTCCCTCTTCTCAGCAGCTAGCAGCCAACACCCACCCATCGTGCTCTGGCCTCTGAGCCTCCTGCCATCTCTCATGTAATAAATCAAAGTAGCGTTACAGTGAGCCTTCCCAAACCCTCGACGTATGTGGAATTTGGTCACGTACTAGGCTAAAGGGAGTTTTAGATTTAAACATTCATCACTCTCCATACTATTCTAAAATAATTTCCTCTTAAATTCAAACAGTTCAGTGTGACGACTATACCCCTCTACACACAAAAACTTTCTATGGTCCAACTGGTTATAAATTTTGTACTCATTTCCTCCATACGTACAGACATTCATAAAAAATAGAGACGTCTCATGAGCTATATGAATGGGTCACTGTATAATCACCTACAAAGAGAGAGAAAAATGTATTAAGGATATAAAAGTAAAAGAATAATATATAATTCATAATATGGAGATGAAAGGTGGGTGAATATGAAGTGGCTCTTCTCTTGAAAATGTTTAATAATTTTTTCATATCAACACACCTTAGTATAAAGACAACATGGCTTAACCAAATACAATCAATAAAATACTGCAGTCTTTAATCAAAAGATTACGGAATTCTCAAATAGTCCCTAGGATAGAGCATTTTATGAGTGTGGTTTGAATATCAGTTAAATACAGATTTCTTAACAGTTGAGCCATTACGTAATTAAATAATATTTATATAATGACAACTGCATGCTCCATAAGTGAAAGTTAGATTTAATGAGATGTTTATTGGCACAAATGATTAATAATAAAACTCTCCCTGCTGAAGGTAATTTACACACATGTGATATGGCCAAGAAGAAAAGCTCCTTTTAAGGCTTACCTTGCGTGCCATGTGACTACTCCTACCCAACTCAAATCCATTCCTTGTTAATAAATAAACATCAGCCCAAGGCTTAAGGGCCATAATCGTTAGGAGTGAGACAATGAACAAAGGCACCTTTTTAAACACGCTGAAATTATAACAGATTTGTGCCAAGATTTAAAATTTTATTTGCTAGTAAACTGGTACTTTTCCCCTCAATAATTTATGGAAATGCTTCAGAGACCAAAATAAGCACAGTCCTGATTTTTTTGAGGGGCTGCACAGTTGAAAAGCAGATCATTTGGTAATCACGTGATCATCATCTCAAACGTGACAAGTGCAGAATTATATGATATACACTGAGCACTTGTCCAGTGCCAAGCACTGTGCTGGGTACTTTACTGCACAATTTCAGAGGTAGAGAAAACATAGGCTTGTTTTGGGCTTATAACTAGAAGAATATCCTGATAGGTATCTGTCATCATGATGATTCACGAAGATTAGGAAAGTAGTTATTAGGCAGGATGGGTCTTGTGGTATTTTTGGTACAATGTATCTAAACGACAATTTCTAACTTCTTACAATGCCCTAGTTTACATTAGAAACATCACAAACATAGGTCTGAGTTCTGGGTTGACTACTTTCTACTTGTGTCTCACCGTCAGTAAGTCACTCAATGTTTTACAGTCTCAGTTTTCTCCTCAGTAAACTGGTGATATTGAGATGTCCCTTCGACCTCCCATACTTAAGAGGAACAGATAACATTGGTGACCAAGGGCTGAACTCCCACAGCCCTTTTCCCAGACTCCAGATAGAAAACACACCATAAGGTACAACTTTATCTGTGTTGTATCCTTCATACCTGCTGTAGCACTTTGTGCAGAGAACACACCAATTAATATTGGAGGAATGAATGGGTGTGTCTATTGAACTCTACTTAAATTTTCCTCAATTATTTCTATCATTCCATAGTAAGATGAAAAGGAGAGATGTCACAATGCTTGGACTCAATGCACACATGTTAATAACAGTGTACTGAGAGCACCCAATTGCCATGATTTTGGTCCCTTCTGGAAAACTGCAACATCGCTGGGAAGCTGTCACTGGCCACACCACCTTTCCTGAAATGGATCTATTACGAGTAGTATCATCCCTGAGTCTGTAGTTTCCAAAAGTGCGATTCTGCGTTGGAAAACAGACTTCTCAGTAAAAGCACAGTCTGGACTGACCCTGAGGTTCATTTGGCTTCTCTAACTCCAAGGTTAGAGAAGATACTAAGGGTGATTCAACAGTATAAAGGAGAAAGACTGGACAGAGTTAGTCATTTAGCAAGAATGATTTCTGACGGTGGGACACGGGGAGTGAGGTGATTAATAAATACTGTGTGTTCTAATTTTTGCTAGAGTTTTAACCATGGTTGTAGTGGGTAGGGGGCTATGGATTTTGTTTCTTCCACTTCACACCAAATTTTCAGGCAGTCGTATGCAGTGGTTACCAATGAGTTGCATGCATTTTTCCTGCAGCGTGCAACTACTTCCAACAGGCTTAGAAAACCATACTGTTGAGCATGGGCTCTCACGTCAGATGTGGAGGGTTTCAATCCCCCCTCTACCACTTAGTAGCTGTGTAACCTTGGGGGGAAATTCTTAACATCTCTCAGTCTTGGTTTACTTCCCTTTGAAATGGAGATGATTATAATAACAATCTAACATGGTTGCTGACCTTGGAGGCTCAACTCTGTTCTTAATAAAGAAAAAATCATTTCGGCTCCCATGGTTCTGAAGTAGAGCTTTTCTAGGACACAGATATTGGGGATACATTCTCACTTGCTATATCTTGAAATCACCTCTTCCAAGGTCTTTTGGATGCACACACACACAATCGGCACACATACAATAAACACACACACGCACACACGCACACACACACACAGTTTCTCTGAACTCTTCCTAAGAACTAACATCACTCCTTTTTGCCAAAGAGGAAGTCCATTCCTTGAACATCACTAATTTTTTGACCTTATATTTCCTAAAGTGAGAAAGGTATTTTGGATAAATATTCTCCAGTAACTCCTAATATTAACACACTTTTGCCAGTCAAATTCCAGGTCAATGTGTCCAACAGACTTTTCATATCAAGTGAAAAGCAGAAAAGATGATCTCATCAAGAAAAGTAAAGGCAGACTGCATTTCATTAACTGATAGGGAATGTCATCTTTGGTTATCTTCTCATGGCCCCATCCTTTCAAATGTGTCTTGAAATTATGGGAGAGAAGTCTAGGTCTTCAGAAAATCCTGTTATTTTTTCCTGCCTGGGAACACAGCTGCTCTCAGGCTCCCAGGCATTTCAGTGGAGCATGGAACTGAGTTATGACCGATGGTATGTGAACAGAAACAGCAGACCTCCCCAGGCCAACCAGTACAACCTCCCATGCAACCTGCGAGGCTTTTCCCTATTCTGCTGGGAGGAAGGGTGTCGAGCATCCAGGGATGACTCTGGGACCCCAGGGGATGCAGAACCACCAGACTGAAGAACTCTGGGTCTCTGAATCACAGTATTGGAAGACGACCCTTCAAACTTCCAACTCCACGTCACATGAGTAAGAAATACACTTTTTGTAAATTAAGCCCCTGAGGTTTTGAGGTTGTTAGTTACAACATTCAGCCTCACCATAATTCAAGAGACAGACTTGGATCCCACTCAGTGATGATGGTTGATGGACAATTTTGCAAATCTGTCCCACCGTTAAGGACATTTACAAATGAAAACAGAGTCTGTTGACAATTGCAGGTATAGATCTTGAAAGACAGGAGCAGAGTTCAGAACTCAGAGGCTCTGCGGGGGAGGCATGCGCTCCCTAAACATGACTCCCAGCCCCTGGGGACTGATAAAGCCTTGGTAGATGGGAAGCTTCCTGGGCCAGGCCCCCGGCCTCACTAATCACCACCTCCCGAACATGAGAGGGCACCTCCACAAGAGGATTTTTACATCAACCTAGTTTTTAAACCAGCCACATCTGAGCACTCGTCAGTGCTCACACTGGTGCCCATACCTTTGCTATTCAGTTTCCATTATTGATATTTACAATATTATAAGTCTGGTCCGAGCCTCTGAGTTCGAGGGTGCTGTAACTTTAACTTTCCTAACTACCAAGCTCATGAAGAAGACCCTTGTATTCTGCCTCTCTCAATAATCCCACAGACTCTTGGCGTATGTGCCCTTCTTCCCCCGGGTGATCAGGCTTTGGGACCACTTCCCTGGGACGCCTTCACTGGCCATCCTTCAGCTGGGTTCAGTACACTTTCCCAAGACCTCCTAACATCTAAGGCTAATGAATGACATTTATTTCAGTGAAAGTATATGATAAATACTACACTTTGCTTCTCTCAGGCTGTGAGCAGGGATTGAGTCAAAATAGTTTAATTCCTAGCACTGGGGACACAGCCTGGTATATCCTTTTATTCATTAAGAAAGATTCCTTGAGCGTCTGCTTTGTGCCAGACACTAGGTAGTCAATGGAGAGCTAACAGCTGCGGGGGTCTCAGTTCTCTTGGAGCTAAAGATGGACATGGACAGTTAGCAAAGACTGGCTCTGATAAATGCATAATCATAGGCAGCGTAGGTGACCTAGAAGAAATGAACCTGTTTCTTTGATGATGTCTTGCTTTGTCTTTCCCAAAAGAGACCTTTAGACAAGGGTTTGGGTACAAGTTATTTATTTGGGAGGTGATTTTAGGGAGCGCAGTGAGAGAGTGGAGAAGTGAGACAAGGAATTGAGGCAGGTTAGTAAAAGTCATGTGAAGCAGCAGATTGATGCTATGGGCAATGGCCACTCAGCCCTGCTGGGGGCCTCTGGGAGACTGTATGGACCATGCCTGAGAATTGCCCCACTGTGGGGCAAGACTTTGGTCTTAGGCAAAGAACAGATGCTTAAAAAAGCAAATGATGGATGGATGGATGGATGGGTGGATGGATCCTATATTCTAGGGTCTAACTGAAGGGCTGAAGGAGGTAATGGATAAGAAAATAAGGACTGAATGGGGAATAAATGATTGAGGGATGCATGATGAAATTCAGTGGCCTCTGCAAGGGAACACCTGATTGTCACTCACACTGCATTACTGCACCGAGAGCTTCATGAGAGTATGAATGTGCTAGTTACACACAGAAGGAGACGGAAACCCAGCCTGAGTCTTTTCATGCACACTGGTGGACCTCTGAAGAAATTTCCAATGTATTCACAAGCCATTACCTTCAGTTCAATGATGCTGTGTCCCATAGGTTCCTTGGTCTGGAAATGGAACCTGTGGTTCTAACTTAACCTTCCTAGAAGTCCTTTACCTGTCTCAGAAATGCTGACACGGCACAGCTGGGCCTATAGACTAGAGGCATCCTGGCAAGTGAAGAAAGGAATGGCAGTGAGCCTCCCAGGGCTGTCTGCATAGGGCAGACAAGTGAGCTATTTACACAGAGGTGAACACAAATGTTTGTTTATTTTAAACAAACAAACCTTGGAATTGTTCACATGTGTATACTAACAACCATGCATTCATTTTATTCATTCATTCATTCATTCACTTAGTATTACATACTTATCGAGCATCTACTAGGTACCAGCTGCCAGTGATCCCATGGTGAGCAAGAGACACCATCTCTCCTCAGAGATTTCCCTCGTGGAGGCTGAAGATGTTCACTACATGTATAGAATTATGATATTGTAAAGAAGGAAATCACACATAGTCCCACAGGATGACACATGTGGGCACTTAGTCTACTGTGGACGCCTCCATGAAGAGAGGGTGGATGAACAGGAAGCAGCAAGTAAAGGTGTAACAAAGGAGAAGAGCATCCGGCCAGGGGGAGGAGCCCATGCCAAGAGGGCGATAAGGCAAAGGACCATATGGCCCGTTTGGGGATGAGGCAAAATGCTGGGGAGGCAGGAACACAGAAAGGCAGTGAGAACCTGGCAGGAGGTGAGGCTGCAGAAATGAGCAGGGGACAGATATACAGAGCTTCCTGTACACAGTTTTACACGTTTCAAAACGTATTCATGGGCAGTAGATTAAGTAGATTTAACCAACGGAGGTTCAGAACACATTTGCATAAAAGAAACAGAAGACACCTCGAGGAATCTCCTGCCCTCTGCATTCCCTTATTTCAGCAGCTCACACTTCCTGAGCGCTCAGTATGTGCTAGGTCCCAGGCAGGCACTGGGGTAAGAAGAGGACGGATGGCCAGACTAGCACTAGGGTTCGGAGGCCACGGGGCACGGAGGCCACGGGGCACGGAGGCTCCCGTGTCCCAGCCTGAGCTTTCAGGGGACCTTGCTGATCAGAGACGCCATCTGCCTTCTTCCCACACTCTTTAGGCTGCATATGAACCAGCACAGGATATTGCGTCAGAGACCTGGTTTGAACCTCATCTCTGCTACACACTATCAATGTGACCTACTTGTCCTAACTGAGCCTCACTGATCTCTACAAGACGGGGAAAGTGCCGATCCCTGCCTGACATAACTTGTGCGTGTGGGTGGAGGCCGGGGGGGAAGAGACTGGCTGGCCCAATAGCTGGTGTACAGTTAGTGCTGCAGAAGAGGGGGGAATGGATCCCTGCTTATTGGTCCCACGTTTCTGCCCACCACGGCCTCTCCATCTTCTCACTGTAGCCATTATGGAGATGCCGGAAAACCCTGGGCCCCCAGCCCCTGTATCCTGGGATCCTTAGATGCTCCGGTTCTGCTCAAGCCTATATCTTGACCAGAGGTGGCTCTGGGCAGGCAGCACCAGCTGCTGTTGGTTGAGCACTGGTTTCCCCACAGTGGTTCCTGCTGCACCCTGGGTAGGGGTCTAGCTCCAATCAGGCAGATTCTTGCTTCCTGCTGTGCTGAGAACACGGCACCATCTTCCTTGTGCTCCCTCAGGCCCTTCTCCTGAAACCGTGGACCCAAGGCTTTGATGCCTCTGAGCATCTGCTGTAGCTCAGGCCAGCTGTACACCTGGAAGCGGGGCCCTGCAGCTCTGACTGAGGCTTCCCAGGTGGCAGCCATGTATCAGTAAGTCTAGGAACACCCAATTTTGTGCTGGGAATTTCAGGTCAGATAGATTCCCTAGGTACTTTCCTGCTTTAAAATCTGCCAGATTCATCCCCAAATGATTGAGATGATGAAAATGGTAACTTTGTCTTTCTTTCCTCCCTTCCAAGAGGGTGCACTATCCCCCGGCAGTGCTGGGAGCCCAAAGGCTCCTTCCAAAGCCTGCTTCTGCCCCTCAATGTCTCCTCGCTAAACCCCGGCTCGGGCTGCCCAGAGGGAGGCACCTGGGCAGCATTCATTGGTATAAACACTCGGCAGGTGATGTCCCAGGAATGACAGAGCTACGGCAACAAAAGCCAGAGCCTTGGGGACATGCTCTTCAGAAGGAGTTGGCAGGGGGAGGGCATGAGAAGGTGAAGGCTGATACCAAATAGACTTTTTTCAGTTAAGTCTATTATGAGGCCTTGAAGAATTTTAGATATTTGGGGTTCTCTTCTCTTCCATCTGAGCTAAAATTTCAGCCCAGATATTTACTACTTGTGTTAGTTGACTACTTTGTTCCCCTGTTTTTTCACCTGAAAAATAGGAATAATATTTTAGCTCCCAGCATGAAGGGCTATTAGGAGAAATACATTAAAAAAATTCTCTCAAAACATTTGACTCATGGTAGGTGGGCGCTCCCTAAATGTACGTTTATCTTAAATTCTTTTACCTTTTGCTTGAGTTTAGAATCTGTGCAGATCTGTTTTGACTGTCCATTCTTTCATTCATTCATTCATTTGTTCATTGATCAAATATTAACCTTTTACCTCCAATGTCCTAAGCCACAAGCTGAGAACAAGGGGTAGAAAAACACGATCCCTGCCCGGAGCCTCGTCCACCATTCACTGAAGCCTCTGGTTATGATGAAAAGTCTCAGGTGTCACGCAAAGTTCAGAGATTTTATTTCCTCTTGTAGCTTTATGACTTTCAGGATGTTCCCCCAAAACTGCACTTAATTTTAACTTCATTAACTTCCTGTTCTGTCACAACAGTTGAACAAGGATTTCTCCATGAGCAGTATTCAAATCAGCTTTTAATGAGCTAGTTAATTAAACGCTAATTGAGGTGAATTCATTAAAGATTTCTAAATTATGCTTATCAGGGTAGCTATGTTTTAAGATAAGTTTCAAGTATCTGTTTTATATTGCATTGTTTGATCATAAAAGTATGTATAAAATTACTTTTTAAAATTACTAATTAGAATGTGGGTACATTTTTCTTCCCTAATACTTGAGTAGGACAGTTAGCAAATCAATTTAATATATGTTCTGGGGCTTCCCTGGTGGCGCAGTGGTTGGGAGTCCACCTGCCGATGCAGGGGACACGGGTTCGTGCCCCGGTCTGGGAAGATCCCACATGCTGCGGAGAGGCTGGGCCCGTGAACCATGGCCGCTGAGCCTGTGCATCCGGAGTCTATGCTCCACAACAGGAGAGGCCACAACAGTGAGAGGCCCACGTACCGCAAAAAACAAACAAACAACAAAATATATATGTTCTGGGTTGGGCTGAGGCAATAAGAGGTTACTAGTGATTATAGTTGAGGCTGTGTTTGGTCCATGAAGAATGCCCAAGTCTTTTGAGATGAGGTATTGTTGGACTGTCTTTGATCTGCTGTTCCAACTGCAGTGTAAACCATAACTGCTTAGATGCAGGGTTTTCCCCAAGCCCTGGTGACTCTTGGGTTTCAAGTAGCATACTACATATTCCTTATGCCCAATGCCACTCAGGAAATGAACACGTGAAACATGATATGGCCTCCCCACACACACCAGAGCAGCCCTAACCTTCAGAACCCCATTCCCTGGGGATGAAAGTTTAGCTCAACAAACACGCACTGAACATCTCCTCCATGCTAGTTATGGTCCCAGACACCAAGATAAAAATGAACTAGGGTCCATGGTTGAATGGGAGAGACACACACATCACCAGGCAAGTACATTCCACTGTGATATGTTTGTCCTTCAAGACCAGGAAAAAGCCCCAGGAGAGAAGCATAGTATGCTAGCCTGACTTGGGCAGTCAGGACCCCCCATGAGGGATGAGACTCTAACTTTGACAGGTAAGTAAGTATTGCCCCAGCAAAGAAGTGGGGAAGGTCATTATTGGCAGAGGAAGTCAGATTAAGTGGAAGAATCTGATGAGGTTGAGGATTAACGCAGAATTCAAAATTGCTGTATGGAGATAGGAATGGGACAGAGGGCTAGCTAGGGAGTCAGGTGATGGATAGATACATCATGAAGGGCAGGGCAAGAATTTGAAGTCTGAACTTGAAATTTAAGGTGTTGTAGAGCCATTGAAAATCTGTCCCCCCACCACACACACACACACCCCTCACCACATACACATACACACACAACACCACACACACACACACACCATACCATACACACCACAAACACACACACACACACCACACACACACACATCATACCACACACACCACACACACACATACTCACACACATACTCACAACACCACACACACGCTCTCACACACACCAATTGAAGGGCTTTAAGGAAGGAAAGGGCAAGCACAGATTCCACAATTTATAGTCCCCGGGGCTATAATGTTATAATGTCAGGGCAAGAGAAGAAGACTGGAGGCAGGTGTTATAGTTTCACTGGAGATTTTTATACTCTTAGGCAAAAGGATGGACAGCTAGTTGGTTGTTGTAAATAGATTAAGGAAGGAAAAAGCCAAGAGAAAACTAAGGGCTAAATATCCCAAGGTTGTGTGATTTGCATGGAGAAAGAGGATAGCCTTAGTTCAGGATGCTATAAAAAGTACCATAGACTGGGTGCCTTTGAAGCAACAGACATTTCTCTCTTACAGGTGTGGAAGCTGGAAGTCAGAGATCACGGCGCCAGCGGGGTCGTGTTCCAGTGGGGACCTGCTTCTGGGGTGCACACTGCCGACTTCTCATTGTCTCCTCCCATGAGGGCGAGAGAGCTTTCTGGGGTCTCTCTTATAAGAGCACAGTCTCATTCATGAAGGCTCCCCCCTCACGAATAATCATGTCCCAAAGGCCCCACCTCCATAATATCACACTGGGGGGGGCAGGATTTCAACACGTGAAATTTAAGGAGGACACAAATATTCAGTCTCTAACAAGAAGGAAAAGGAAAATTGGAGGATGTGCCCATATTTTAGTGTTAGATATCAGGATGAGTGTCGGTTCCAGGAACCAGGACAGAGACTCTCGGTCAATAAACACCTGGAACACTCTGTTCAATGCCTGAATCTCATTTTAGGAGAGACAATGACCAGAATGGGCCTTCAGAGAGATACACAAGCAGGCTGGCGGAAGAACTGAAATCATCCGCCCTGGGCAGCTACTAAAGGAAATGGAATTATTGAATAAGGAGCCACAAACCAGTGAATGGCCACCACAGGAAAGGACAGGTAGAGCTACGTAAATAAGGGGAGAATAACCTCATTTTCTTCTTTATCAACACCAACAGTGTGAATGGATTAGCAGTGGAAAGAGGGAGAGTGCTGCAAAGTGGTGAGCTCCTGGTTCCCAGGAGGGTACAAGAAGTTGGGGTACCTATCATGACTTTTCTAAAGGAAATTCTTGTCGGGATGGAGTGGGGAGTGCTGCCACTAAGGTCCCGTCCAGAGCTGCAATTGAACAGTGGCATGAATCCCTGACTGCACTAATTAATCAAGCATCTGGACCTCTCTTGCAAGGAATGGCTCCCTCATCCTGTGTGTGCACATGTGAAGTGAATGAATACAACCCGTTAGAAATACTGTGGAAAATGTGCTTGGCTAATGTCACAAACCCAACTGAATAAAACCACTTTCTTTTAAAAAAACTTTGCTTTGCAATTTACATCGCAAAGACATTCCCAAACGCAGGGGGTTGTCTGAGAAGTAGAAAGGCTGATGAATTAGAAATACCAATACCAGTGTCCCCAGTCAAGTTCAGCAAGATGAAGGTAGGCCCTTGCATTCCTCTCACTCACACAGCGCACGTGGAATGCTGGTGTGTGACAGAGTGAGGGGAGAACAGAGTCCTTATCCCCTTTCACATGCTGCCACCCAAATGCACCGACAGTTTAGGTAGAGAAGTTTCTCTCTTACAGGGGACAGACGCAGAAAGATGAGAGGTCTCATTCTGTTGACATTAGGGCCCAGCCAGGGTTTTCACAGTGATTAAGGGGCTGGATACATGCATTCATTCATTCGCTCCTTTACTCATTCAAACACTGGCTCTGTTTCCCAGCTCCATCTTGAGGCTCTCTCCTCTCCTCTGACCTCACGCCTACCGTCCTCTCTTGCCTGGGCAACTGCAATAGCTCGTAACGCGTCTGCTCGCATTTATTTTTGCCACACCACGATCTCCTCTCCACGCTTCTCCCAAAGCAGTGGCTTTGAAAGCAAAGCAGCCTTGTGACTCATTGCTTTATTACCTTCAATGGCCCTTTTACACTTTGAAAGATCCAACCCGAATGGCCTTCACCAAGTGTTGTGGGCTGAACTGTGAACCCCCAAATTCATATGTTGAAATCCTAACCCCCAGTATCTTAGAATGTGACTGTATTTGGAAACAGGGCCTTTACAGAGGTGATTAAGATAAAATGAGGTCATTTTTTTGAGCAGGCCCTGATCCAATATGACTGGTATCTTTATAAGACAAGGACATGTGGACACAGATGGATCTAGAGGAAAGACCATGTGAAGACACAGGGAGAAGACAGCCATGTGCAAGCCAAGGAGCGAGGTGGCAGAAGAAACCAACCCTGCTGGCACCTTGATCTCAGACTTCCAGCCTCCAGAATTGTCAGCAAATACATTTCTGCTGTTGAAGTCTCCAGCCTGCAGCACTTTGCTGTGATGGCCCTGGCAAACTAACACATCGAGTTTCCCAAACGTGCCAAGTTCTGACACAGCAGGGCCTCTTTGGTTCCAGGGGTGCTCGCCTCTCACTCTTTGTACACCTGGGTCCTTCTCACTCCCCAGTACCAACCGGGATGACACCTTTTCAGAAAAGCTTTCCTTCCCAGACCAAAAGCAGCTCTCTCCCTTAGTCTCATGTGCCTGTTTACTTCCTTTCTCTTGCTCTCCAGAATTATCAGCAAATTCAAGCCTCCCCCTCACACTGTAAGCTCTGTGAGTCCAAAAGCCGTACCTCTTTCGTTTATTGCTGTAGTCCAAGGGCACAGTGCCTGGCTCCCAGCAGACCCTCAGTGGATTCGTCAAATGAGTGAATGAACGACATACGGATTGAGCAGCTCTCACAAGCCCGTCCCTAACCTGGCGTGGGGAAGAAAGAGATGAACAAACCAGTCCTGGGCTCTGTCAGTGTGGGACACATAATCCTACAGGTAAGACTGACATCAGCCAGGTAAACAGGATAAAGTATAGAAATGTTGGCTTAGAAGAAGTAGCCCAGACGTCACAAACTAAGCCATCTTTCTCTATCCTCATATGCTAGGGACTTTCTGCAGATGATTGGTGAAGAGGATATCCTTATTGAATAACTTCTGGTGAGCTGCAATGGCATGAAATATTATGACTCTTAACAAGCTGCTTTTTCACTGAGATACAATTCAATTTCAGATTGGTGGGCTTGTATCTGGGCGCCCCCGACTCTCCTGGGGGTGAATTTGCAGATTCTGATGCCCAGGAGTGTCTCAAACGGAGGCAGCAGGAGGCAGAGGGTCTATTGTGCTCCAGCTGGAGCAGAGCTCAGTGAAGAGAAGGCCAGGGAGAGTTTACTACCTCCGGAGGCGGACTGGTTAGAAAGAACTTCCAGGCAAGTTCCATTTGCATTTTTGCCAGGGTAGGACTGAGGAAAGGGAGATGGTTCTACATGAGAGCAGCCCAATCATTTTCTCCTAAAACTTGTTCCAATTTGTCTCCCTGCTCCCAGAACTTACTACCCTGCATAATCCAGGGAGTGAGGTAATCAGCACTTTGAGTTACACGGGTTCTGCCTGTTCCCTTGATAAAATGGCAAAATTCGCCCGTGAAATCCTGGAGTTCATGATGGTGTCGACACCATAATGGTGTCGCCTTCTCTCCCCTTAAATCAAAGCCATTTTACCTCCTTCAGTCGAACCAGGTTCCAGAAACGGCATCTTTGCTTCCCCTTGCTTTCAATTATTCATATCCCTTTGCTGACAGAAACCCAGGCGGTACCATCTTTGGGTGAGTTTTAGCTCAGACTGCCAACCCCTCACCAGAGCTGGACTTGAATTCCCACCATTCACCACCAAATGGAAAACAGCCACCCAAGGGAGAGCCACGGCACCAGGAAAACGCTACGGTGCTGGGGTCACATATGGACACGAACTCTCACACGTGCAGACCTCAATTGAAAAATAAAACAATTAGCTTTTAATACTTTTGAAACAACAGAGGGAAGCACATTTATAGGATGACTGGGAAGAAACAGCCATATGCTGTTTCTTTTTTAATAACATTGAGTTGTGCTCACTGTTAAGCTTATTAAAACATGAAAGCAGAACATAGCAGGATGCCGGGATGCCATTCCATTGATTATCTGGGAACAGCCCTTGTTCCTTATTCTTTTCTTAAAAACTAAACAGAAACCAAAAACTGCAGAAAAGACTTCCTGTAAGTAGGTGCTTGTGGTGTTTTAGTCTGTCCCAAGGGCTGGTCATACAAGACTACGGACTGAGGGCCTTTTGAGACCTGCAAGAACGAGGTCTTTGGCCGTTGTGTGTTGGTTGATCTGTCTGGGAGGTGGTGTATTGATGTGTACGCAGCACCTCACGTCAGGTGGAGGTGCCCCCAGAGGGCCCCACCCTAGAGATGAGCCTCCAGCCAGCCTATCTCCACAGTGACTCCGTATCTTCAGGGTTTTCCTTCACATCCACGGGTGGTAGGTAGCATGAGGGATGAGAACACTTCTAACTCTGCAAACACGAAGGCCTATGCCCTCTCCTGGCTCTTATCCACCCAAATGCATCCAGGGCTCCTGCAGCTCCTCAGCGTGGCTTACAAAGCCCTCTAAGAAATGGCCCCCAGTATCCATCTATCTTCAATCGCTACCCCAACCACCACATGCAATTAACACCCAAGCACACTCATCTGCCCGTGTTGGTTTTGGCACCTCCATGCCTTTGCATGCAGTTCCCCCTACACTCAGTTATGTGCTTCCTCTTCTAGCACATTTGTAATTATCCTAACAGTTTCCACTCAGTTAAACCCTTTGTGAAGCCCCTGACTCAGACAGTGTATCTCCTCCTTAAGTCCCAGCAGTTCTTTGCTGCTTTTCTCTACCGCTATTACAGTCTCTGTCTTTTCACTTCACTAGAATATCTTAAGAGCAGAGTAAGTCTCAGCTCAGGCATCTGGCACATAGCAGGCACCCAGCAATATCTGCTGAATGAAACAGAAACCAATGAGACACACTGGTGTACTCTGCTGTGGGGAGGAGATGTTGCCGCAGGAACATGGAATTTTGTGGGTAGTTTCATCATTTTTCTCATCTAACCTGTAGAGTTCCATAGGGATATGACCAAAGGGCAACATGCAGAGCCCATTTCATTACCATTTGATTCTTTTAAAATGATATTGATAAAAACAGTAATCAGCTGAGGGACTTTTTTTTCTTTTTTTTAGAGTAAGTAGTTCCAAGTCTCCCTACCCAGAAACCAATGATTTCATCTCCCCAATGTTTGTCCATATGGACATATGTTTTTGCATAACTGTGGTCACAAGTCACAATCAGGTATTTTTGCTTTTCTCACTTTTAAAATCTATTGATTTTTCACTTCTAGTTCTTCAAAGTGTTCAAGGCAGATGTTTGTATTTTCTTTTTCACAGTATCAGTAAATGTCCCATTGCTACATATTCTTCATACTTGCCTTCATAAAGAATGGAGCAGTATGTACAAACATAGGTTTTTGGTGTCCAACTATCTGTGTTAAAATCTCAGCTCTAATCTATTTACAATAGCCAGGACACAGAAGCAACCTAAGTGTCCATCGACAGATGAATGGATAAAGCAGATGTGGCACATATATACAATGGAATATTACTCAGCCATAAAAAGGAACGAAACTGAGTTATTTGTAGTGAGGTGGATGGACCTAGAGACTGTCATACAGAGTGAAGTAAGTCAGAAAGAGAAAAACAAATACTGTATGCTAACACATATATATGGAATCTAACAAAAGAAAAGAAAAAGAAAAAAAGATGGTCAGAGAACCTAGGTGCAAGATGGGAATAAACATGCAGACCTACTAGAGAATGGACTTGAGGCTCTGGGGAGGGGGAAGGGTAAGCTGGGACAAAGTAAGAGAGTGGCATGGACATATATACACTACCAAATGTAAAATAGATAACTAGTGGGAAGCAGCTGCATGGCACAGGGAGATCAGCTCGGTGGTTTGTGACCACTTAGGGGGATGGGATATGGAGGGTGGGAGGGAGGGAGATACAAGAGGGAAGAGATATGGGAACATAAGTATAACTGATTCACTTTGCTATAAAGCAGAAACTAACACACCATTGTAAAGCAATTATACTCCAATAAAGATGTTAAAAAAAAAAATCTCAGCTCTATCACTTTCCAGATCTGTGACATTAGTGAAGCTACTTAACCTCTTGAAACCTCAGTTTCTTTTTTCTGTAAAATGGGTATAATAATAGTATTTAATAAATATTATTGTTATTAAAAATTTTAAATATAATTGAGAAACAGTCTAAGCATAATTCCTGGAACATAGTAATAGATTGGTAAATGTTAACTCTCTTATCATTGCAGTTGTTATTAGCAGAAGAAAATGGCAATTTTAAACAAAACTTTGTATCTCTCATCTATAAAGTCTATAAAATAAGTTAACCCCTGCATAATGTGTTTCTTAGTTGTCATTTTTGTTTCCAGGAGGATTAAAAAAAAGATGACATAGTTAAGATGCCTATGTTTCTGAAAATAATTGAACAAATGTCTGGTAATTCAATTAGAGGTGCATGTGTGTATGTGTGTGTGTGTATAATCAGAAATTTACACTAATTTTTGACCACTGCATGAGTCCGCCTACACATATGATGCTGAGGGCGATGGAATAATTCTGACATCAAATTAGAGTTGATTGTTGGTTTAGTAGAATAGGGATGGCTCTAAACAGTTTTCTCTTCAGCGGTGGGTAAGTCTTGGCCCTATCTGGGCTTTGGTTTTCTCATCTCCACATCAATATGGTAGACCAGATGATCTGCAGAGCCAATTACAGCTCTAAATATTCCTTCTAGTCCCCACATATCTGCCTTTGGCACATGAATGGATTTTCAGTGAAGATTCTGTTTTTCTTTTGGTTGTTCCTCCTATTTTCTATACCCCGGTGAATATAAATTATTAGAGGGGACTGCTATCATGAAAGTATTTGATGTTCTTCTGAGCTGCCATACTGAAGAAATGTGTAGTAAAATATAAAAGAGTGGAAATAATGAGTTTGCATCTCCTAACATATTCCACTAGGCATTATGGTGACTTGGAGTTCTTGTAAACATTCCTAAAGTATCCCATTAGGGGTGGGCTTGATAATCCCAGAGGACAGTTTTGTAACCTCAGAGTTCATGAAAACGCTCCTTCCATACTCCGGAAAGATGTTTCACATGAGGAATTGCAACAATTAACTTTTCTTTTTTTTAATAAATGTATTTATTTTTGGCTGCACTGGGTCTTTGTTGCTGCACGCGGGCTTTCTCTAGTTGAAGCGAGGGGGGGCTACTCTTCGTCGCGGAGCGTGGGCTTCTCATTGCAGTGGCTTCTCTTGTTGCGGAGCACGGGCTCTAGGCACGCAGGCTTCAGCAGTTGTGGTGCACAGGCTTAGTTGTTCAGCGGCATGTGGGATCTTCCCGGAACTGGGCTCGAACCTGTGTCCCCTGCATTGGCAGGCGGATTCTTAACCACTGTGCCACCAGAGAAGTCCCACAATTAACTTTTTTTTTTTTTTTGTGGTACGTGGGCCTCTCACCGCTGTGGCCTCTCCCGTTGTGGAGCACAGGCTCCGGACGCGCAGGCTCAGCGGCCATGGCTCACGGGCCCAGCCGCTCCGCGGCATGTGGAATCCTCCCGGACGAGGGCACGAACCCGTGTCCCCCGCATCGGCAGGCGGACTCCCAACCACTACGCCACCAGGGAAGCCCCACCATTAACTTTTAATTGCACTTAGTTAACTCCATTTTTAAGCTAAAGGAAAGGTAGGGTCTCACTGCTTCTCCTATGAAGCTGAGGCAGAGACTTGGAAACACAGACACTGCTGGTTTGTTTCTCTGCGAAAATGCAGGGTATGCAAAGTTCATAGATTGAATCCATACATTGGCCCCTCAGTCTGCCCCTTGCCGGGATTTATGTACCAGCCACCTGCCATGTAGACAACAGTGGGCCATTATGGTGCTGAAGTTAAGCCCCTCTCAGAGCCAAAGTAAAGAAAGCCAACTGTGTTTATTTTAAATACATAATCAATCATAATCCTGTGAATAGCCACTCTTCTATTAATGCCTTCATACATCATCTAAAGTCCTCTTGGTTCTACATAGTTCTCTCTTGTCTGGTTCCTTGTCTTACACTTCACAGTTTCATTCAGGGGGTAATACAGAACTGCTACTTTGAACAAATCTTCCCTCTATATTCATTCTTTAGGTCCAGTGTTAACAAGAGAAATATTTTCTGTAAATAATGCAGAGAGGAATGACTCATAAACACTTCAGTGACAAGGGATCTGCGGAGCAGGGAAAAGGTCAAACGACTTTTGGGGAATGAGCCCCAGGGTTTGCATGCTGACTTGGCTGTTCAGTATCTGTGTGACCATAGGCTAATTGTTACCTTTTAAAATTTTATTTATTTTTTATTTTACTTATTTATTTATTTTGCATCTTTATTGGAGCATAATTGCTTTATAATGGTGAGTTAGTTTCTGCTGTATAACAAAGTGCATCAGTTATATGTATACATATATCCCCATATCCCCTCCCTCTTGCGTCTCCCTCCCACCCTCCCTATCCCAATCACAGTTTCCTCAACTGTAAAACAGGAAGCTTGTAGGGCTGTTGGGGAAGACCCAAGCAGTCGAATACATAGTGGTCCATAATCATGACGCCCAGAGGAAATTCTGTTGACATTATTTCTCATTCACTTCGAGTCAAATCTATATAAATATTTTGTAAGAGGCTCAATGACTGACATTCAGACGTAAGTGAACAACAGAGAGAAGAAGCTAAAACTTACATCAACAACTTAAAACAAACAGTTAAAGAAAAGTGGGTGATTAGCTTGAGAGAAGGCTTAGGAGTAAAAAGAAGTGTCTTCAAATAGAGAAGATTGAGGCGGCTTTCTTTTCCTGCGTCTGAGAGGAGCCTGAGAATGGGTGGACTATTATTTGAGGCCTATTTTAAGATCCAACTGCTCAAATTGCCTGCTCACAGAATGATCTGCCTTGTGGGCTGTCCTGAGCTTACTTTTGCTGAAGGCACGTAGAGAGATCCCTGTGTGGGTCAGGGAGAGAGCTTGATGGTATCCAGGAGTGTTTCTAACCCTCTGAAATCTAAGTCTTTCCCATGAGAGATGACAATTCCTTGGCCAAAATGTTGACTAAAATAAACTCATTATGTTATTAGTATCTCATTATTATCCACATTACCTACACTCTTGTAAAAAGGAGAAAAGACTCTGCCACTTATTGAATTGATACTGTGCACCAGATATTGGATATTCATGTCAAGCTCATAACAGTTCAACCTCATGACACATAGCATAGGACCAGCTACCAAGTAGGCAATCAGCAAATACCTGCCAAAAGAATGAAGACGTGAATGAATGACGCTCTACAATGCATCATGGTGGGCATTTACAAATGAGAGAAAGGAAGTTTATGAAAAGTAGCCTTCTCCAGTGGTCTTAAAAACAGGCCCACGATTTTATAACGCCGTTGAGGATGAGTTTTACCAGCAATATTCAGAAGTCAAATTTCATTTCTTCTTGGTGGAGCGTTCTGAGCTGCAAAATCAGCAGTTTAGAGAATCCTGCTGTTTATCAAGTTAGAATGTCAGCCATCAGCAGACGGAACAACTGTACTAATGAAAATGTATGGCTTTTCATTATTAGGCCAATTTGCACAAGGCAATTGGAATTGAGTAAGCTGCAACAGTTACAAGATTTGTACAAAAGACTAGAATAATTTTAATGTTACAGTTACCATAAATCTTCAACATTCTGTTTTTTTTTTTTTTTTTTTTTTTTTTTTGCGGTACACGGGCCTCTCACTGTTGTGGCCTCTCCCGTTGTGGAGCACAGGCTCCGGACGCGCAGGCTCAGCGGCCATGGCTCACGGGCCCAGCCGCTCCACGGCATGTGGGATCTTCCCAGACTGGGGCATGAACCCGTATCCCCTGCATCGGCAGGCGGACTCTCAACCATTGCGCCACCAGGAAAGCCCCAACATTCTGTATTTACAAATAGGCCATGGAGGAAGCAAGCTTCCAGCAGGTGTAATGTTAATATCCTTGTATAAGTAATTTAAAAAGGCACCTAGACCACATGCTAAACCAAATAAAATCTATGAGTTCATTTTCTATTCCCCATAACTAGGAGAAATTTTATATGAACTGCTGCTGGTCTTCTCCATTATGCAGAAGAATAGGGTCTCCCAAACTTTAAACTGTTGTCTTCAGAAAGCCTCTGTCCTTAAGAGTCTATTCCACTGATAATTTCAGGAATTACTCTCAAACAAACTTCAGGTTAGAACTCCCTAGACCTGTAGCTAGATTAGAAACAGATGCAGAGTCTGTGGAATCCACCACCCCTCCTGCCTCAAGTTTAGCAAACACAGGAATGCTTGTGGCTCCAGATTCACGGGGCTGCTGAATCAGCAGCCCCCTGGCTACACAAACACCATTTTCTTTCTTCAGAAGCAAGTAACTTCGCATGGGGTTAAAAAATGGAGAAAGCAGCTGATGATGAAAAATGGATTTTCATTGTTTTTCTGTTGAAAGTGTTTAGCAATTTGCGCACTACTAGATTGAAAAGTGGACAGGGAATTGGAAAAATTCCAATTGGAATTGGAAAACAAGTGGTGTTTTCTGGGGCCATCTATTAATTTACTGAGCTGTGCAAATGTGCCGTTTCTCACTGGTGTGCTGCAGTGCCGCTCAAAGGCCAGTGGCAAAGTCAAGAATAAAACTCCAGTGACTGTCTTGTTGAATTCTGCCAGGTTGGAGAATCCACCACCGAAAGTTGAAACTTTCCTTGGACATCCCCAAAAAGGCATTTTGGACATTTGACTGCTGTCCTCAGTCACTAACCTGGGAATTCTTAACAGGAAATTAAAGAGAATTGAAGTTTTTTTTGAGTGTGTATGGGGCCTGTGGGTGGGGATTAAGCAGAGTCCATTGCTTCTCGCAACGAATATTCATGAGTATACTTAATACGTCCCATGCTCTGGAATTAAACAGTGGGAATACAGGACTAAATTAGAAAAACATGTTTCCTTTTTTGAAGGGGTTTATGGTCTATTTGGGGATGAAGATCATGTGAACAAGTCAACATGAATATACATAAAATAATTATAAATTATAGAGATCTTCAGGTTTCAACTTAGATACTACTTCCTCCAAAAAGTATTATTTGATTCAGCAAATCTGAGTTAGGACCCGCGCACTGCCTCCTCCAGCTCTGGGTTCTTCTTCAGTGAGGGTATGTGGCATACTTATGTCATCGCTTGGTTATTTAGGAACAGTCTACCTCTCCTTCCCCTCATCACACATGCATGTAAGTGGGCTGTGAGCTCACAGGGACGGGAACTCAGGGAAGAAATAAATGGGGCATTCAAGTTGGCTTATGTTCCAATGGTTCCAATGGCTTATGGCTTAAAAAGACTTAAGTTAGGGCTTCCCTGGTGGCGCAGTGGTTGAGAGTCCGCCTGCCGATGCAGGGGACGCGGGTTCGTGCCCCGGTCCGGGAAGATCCCACATGCCGCGGAGCGGCTGGGCCCGTGAGCCATGGCCGCTGAGCCTGCGCGTCCGGAGCCTGTGCTCCGCAACGGGAGAGGCCACAGCAGTGAGAGGCCCACGTACTGCAAAAAAAAAAAAAAAAAAAAAAAAGACTTAAGTTAATTTAAAAAACGTACTTAGAATAAAATCCATAAAAGTCCTTGTTAAGATAGACACGTTAAGATATATGGCAGTATGGCTGCCTTTTAACAAATGTCACCAGCTTTCTGATCCCAAAATGGTAACAGCTGGAGGACCACGCGCTGCCCCATCCCTTTCCACCCTTGCTGTTTCTTGCACTCCTGCCATCGTGAGAGGATTTATCAGGGTCCTTTGCAAAGGAAAGGGATCAAGAAGAGCCTGGCAGAGGTGTAAAAACAGTGCTGGAGCAGAGTGAACAGACACCTCATCGCTGAGCTGCTGCGCAAATACAAGGTGGGGAAGAGAGTGGAGCCACAAGGGCACACGTGCTGGCGGAATGCTGCTGGCACCCTTGCACCTAGGGCCACCTGGACAGTCATGAGTACACACGCGCTTCAGCCTGATTTTAGCTATTGTGGGTTTAAAAGCAAATAGAGATCCATTAGAGTCTTTGGACACTCTGGGGGTAAGAAGTGGATGTTTCAGTTGAAATGTCTGTCCAAATTCTAGACGTCCAGGAGGGGAGGATGCAGAAGTGTCCAAATCTGAAGGGGCTAAAGGTAGAAACTGAAGCTGAAGCTAAGATGTTGGGGGGCAGATTGCAGGTGACTGTTTAGCCTGAATATGGGGTGCAGGCGGAGGGTGTCATCTGGAGCTATTTAATAGAAAAAACATTATTGGGTTTGCTTTTCTGGCCCTGACTTTTCTTGGTAGTATGTGCCAGGCAAGACCAGGCTCCAATTATTTTGTTTTCCTGCCTTGCCTTACATCACTATCACCACCACTAACACACACAGACACACAGACACACACACACACACACACACACACACCCCTACCTTCTCTTCTAAACCTGCACTGCCTGGATCACGGTGATGTCAAGGTTGATCCCCAAAGCTGATGGGACAGGAAGCTCTTCAAAGGCACATTTTACTGTAATCATCAGCTAGGTCCCCAGGAAAAGCAGTCCACAGCCACAGAATAATCACAGAAAGGCTGGAGGTAGGAGTACACAAGTCCTGCCTGGGTTTGACTCAGAGACTGACTGCTCTTGTCTCAGGCACTTTCCACACTGGACAGGGCCACTGTATATTACAAGACTCCCAAACCAGGAGACATAGATTCTTCATGGATAAGGCAGTAGAAACATCCTGAAAAGAACCTTCCTGTTCCAGAAGAAACCCTCAGCACCTAAGAAGCATCGATACTATACAATTGGAAACTCACCTACTCTATACATCTTTGCTTAGAATTCAATTCTACTGTATTTTACGGTGACATATATTTTTGTTAAAACATTTGATTATATATGAAGAAGTCCTAAGTCATAACTCACTGTTAAATAAGGCATTAGTATTTCTCCATGCCTCACAAATGTTCCTTTGTGTTCCTTGGACCAGTCATCTATCTCTTTTCTCTGAGATCACTGAAGAAGGGACCAAGAAAGGAGAATGTGAACCATCTCACTTGATTTTGGAGCTTTATAAGTTTATGAAAATAAAGTAATCTTTTGAAAATATTAACTCTAATGCCTCGTGTAAATGCACAAATCATGAGATTTTTGTCATGCAGAGACTTGTCCTAAATGCCTGATATATATATTCCCTCACCCTAGGGATCATCAACTCCTTCTACTCTAAATGACCTGCTTCTTCCTCTCATGGGTGGGAGATGGAGCTCTTGATCAAGGACCAGCCAAGGGCCAGAGTTGATGGTACAGAAGTGGAAGGCAGCATTGTCAAATGTGTGATGCTGGGAATGAGAACTAGCAACGTTCCCCTGAGAAATGGGAGACTCTGCGGGCAGAGAGCAAACAAAGCCGAAATCATATGCTAAAGTGAAGAGAGGTTCCAGAGGAAAAAAATATGTGAAGAATGCCCAATCTGGCATCAGGTATAAATAAACAGGGAGACGAGGGGTTTAAGAGTATGAGTCTTCTCAATATGATCAGTTGGGACTTCCCTGGTGGTCCAGTGGTCAAGACTCTGCACTCCCAATGCAGGGAGTCGGGGTTTGATCCCTGGTCAGGGAACTAGATTCTGCACGCTGCAACTAAGAGCTCACATGCTGCAACTAAAGACCCTGCATGCAGCAATGAAGACCCTGCGTGCTGCAACTAAGACCTGGCGCAGCCAGCCAGCCAGATAGATAGATAGATAGATGAATAAATAAATAGATAAATAAATATTAAAAAATTATGATCAGTTGTCCTGGACATCTGTCCCTCATCAGATATTTACGGAGCACACGCTTTGAACCAGGTCCTTTGCTGGATGATGAGGTTATAGTGGTGAATAGAAAAGACTTCTCACTCCCTGACTGGCACTTATGTTCCAACAGCAGTTCTGAGGAAGGCAGAATGCAGCTGAGGCCTTGGTCTTGCCGCTCACTGGCCATGTGCATTTGGGCAAATCACTTAAGCTCTCTGAATCTGTTTTCTCATCTGTAAAGTGGGAGACGACTGACGCGATACATGAAACATGCACGCAGTATGTGCACTGTGCTGGCAGATACTATGCTCCCAGTACGTGGGAGCTCACAGACGTGTCTTCGGGCCCCCAGGGGCGGCTCTGGCTCAGCGTCCGGTGTGAAGCAAGCACTTATTGAGAGCTGATTGTGTTAACCATTCTTTGATGGTACAGTATGGTGCTGTCAATTAAGACCTTCCTATTCCCCACCTGCCACAATAAAAGGAAAGTCAACTTCAGCTCACCAAGGTATATTTGGGACCCAAATGCACCCAGAAAACCCTGCACTGCTTCCATTCGAAAACTGATAAACATTATTGGACAAGCATTTAACTGAGTAGTTTTTAGTAGTTGCTGTTAATGTACTAGTATCAGCCAAGTATCTTGTCTTCCTTATGGTAAACAGGTTCCCACCCTGTGGGACTCAAGGGGAGATAACATCTATAAGGCATGTGGGCTAGAACCAAATAAAGCAAAGCTTCTGGGTCTGTAAATAGCAGATCAACGGGAATGAACGCTCCTTGAAGAATTTCTTAAGAAAACATGATGATACCCATTTTTACGTGGCTGCTTGCTTTTCCAGTATCAATGATTCCATTCCCCCTGGTGAAAACATCAAGGGATTTATAAGCGCTAAGATGCCTTCAGGGTTATAGTTGTTTATTGACCTAAGGTTATTTCTTTCAGTCAATTTTTTTGCTGTTTTTACATGGAGAAGAATGTATCATAAACTAATAATGTCCAGCAGAGTACCATTAGGGTAGGATGCTTCGAGGCCCATTGCTGACTGCTGGCACTGTTCTCCTCAGCTCCCTGTTCCTTTGGCATTTTGTCACCTTAATGACATGACAACAGGAACTGGAAAAGTGACTCCTGCTTTTGATCCAGGAAGATCTGTTCTGATCTGGTGGTACCAGTTGGAGTATGGAGTCAGCATTACAAGGTGTCCTTCCTGACTTGTACTTTCAATTGTATTATTTTATGCACATCATAGGCCTTTATCTGTATGTGGTCTTGATCATAAATTTTTTGGTGAATTCTCAAATTGAAAGAATTAACTATTCAGTTCAAGATTAGACTCTACCCTAAACATTTAAAAAATATTTTCCTATCAGTTAAACTAGCTGTTATTGTTTTGACAACATACTATATGTGTGTAGTAGATATTAAAACATATGATACTAAAACTTCACAGCAATCCTACAGAGGCAGATGATATTATGGCTACTTTCTGATGAGAAAAAGGAGCCTCAGACATTGTCACCAAATCTATTGTGAACAGATCCAAATTGGGCAAACCCAAAAGCCTTTTTCTAAAAAAATTTTATGTATGTATGTATGTATGTATGTATTTTTGGCTGTGCTGGGTCTTCGTTTCTGTGCGTGGCCTTTCTCTAGTTGTGGCGAGTGGGGGCCACTCTTCATCGCGGTGCTTGGGCCTCTCACTGTCATGGCCTCTCTTGTTGCAGAGCACAGGCTCCAGACGTGCAGGCTCAGTAGTTGTGGCTCACGGGCCCAGTCCTCCGCGGCATGTGGGATCTTCCCAGACCAGGGCTCGAACCCGTGTCCCCTGCATTGGCAGGCAGATTCTCAACCACTGCGCCACCAGGGAAGCCCCTTTAAAGCCTTTTAATCCAAGCCAACACAAGTCAAGGTGCATCTTGTCTTTTGTTTCAAGTTTCTACACGTGAATTATTTGAAGCCTACAAAGGGGTTTCATCAGTCTTTTTTCGTGCCGTGGGTTTCATCTGCTCTACGTCAATGTCGGGATCATGTTGATCTGTATTGGAAGCTGAGAGCTTCAGCAAGCTGGAGTCCCCATAGCAATGAATGATGGGACCAACCTTCGAACTTGCCATTAATAAACTGAGCTGTTCACGTTTCTCTGTGGCATAGCCTGACATTTAGGCTGAGGGTTTGTAATTCCAATAAACAACTCAGGATGTGATGTGTGTGTGTGTTTGTCACACAATTAAAAGCTAAACCGAGGAGGCTAAGGTTTTCATTAAAAGCCATCTACTTTTATTTATTTAGTGTTTCGGGGACGTGGAGAGAGTACAAATCAGGAATAGGCCTCCAGGGGACAGCTTTTTACACATTAGCTGGTGATACCAGTCTATCTATTGGACTGCAGACAGCCTGATTGTTAGGTTAAAAAAAAATGAACCAAAGAATGTGGTCTTTTGAAAAAATCAGACATGCGATTATTTTTCCCCAGCTGCAAAAGTACCCGAGAGATCTACCAGCCCCTTCTTTGATTAATATTGCTTGCGGTGGTTGCACACTGCTCAACTTGGCATTGCATTTATCAAAATTTGCCAGAGCAGAGAGGCATCGCCATGGGAGAAGGATGCCACTAATGGGCACCTGTGCTTTGCAGGGAGTATCTGGGGCCCATGAATACAAGAAGTGGGCAAGTCAGCATGAGCTCACGGCCTCGACTCTCGTTCTTTCTTCCCAAACCATAATGATCCCTAAGCAGCTCTTAAGATGAAGGTTTCACCCTTCATCTTCCACATCTACCTGGTAGATGTTCTTCAGGGATCCCAGTCTCCTCTCCTTTGCTACCTGGCTCCTGCCAAAGGCCGGAAGAGAAAGAAAGCCTTCAGGAAGCTCCACCTCGACCATGTGTTTCCAAATGTTGGCTCAAACTGTCTGCACTTGATTCATCTGGACAGCGAACTTAAAAAAAAGTACACACTCCTGAGCACTAGCCCCAGCATTTCTGTTTTAGTGTATTAGGCACACACACACACAGGGCTTCCCTGGTGGTGCAGCGGTTGAGAATCTGCCTGCTCATGCAGGGGACACGGGTTGGAGCCCTGGTCTGGGAGGATCTCACATGCCGCGGAGCAACTGGGCCCGTGAGCCATGGCCACTGAGCCTGCGCGTCCGGAGCCTGTGCTCCGCAACAAGAGAGGCCGCGACGGTGAGAGGCCCGCGCACCGCGATGAAGAGTGGCCCCCGCTTGCCGCAACTAGAGAAAGCCCTCACACAGAAACGAAGACCCAACACAGAAAAAATAAATTAATTAATAAACTCCTACCCCCAACGTCTTCTTTAAAACACACACACACACACACACACACACACACACACACACACACGATTATGATGCTGAATCAGTTTTGTGAAACACTGATTTCTTAATGTCATGCTGACCATGCCTTTTCACACCCAACCTTTGTCCTGATAGACCCTGAGCTAAATGGTCATTCCCTGGAAACCTGAACATGAGAGAGGTCTTTGTGGTCCTCGTGTTACAAACCTGAAATATATCACCCTAGTCCTCACACAATTGCGTTGCTGAATTGGATGGTGGCCAACTCCTCTAACTTTAATTGAAGGTTGTGTGAAAAGCTCAAAGAATGAATTCAACTTCGGCGTTTGCTGTAAAATTCTGGTAGATAATGTTGACCTTCATATTATCCTGTGGCCCTTGCATAATGGCCCAGAGAAGAAGTTTCTCTCAGAAATCAAGTTTCTCGTTGACTCAGTTAACAGAATCAGAAGGATTTCTCATGTCATATGAAAAGCACCACATTTCCTTCTTTATCTTGGATGTCAGGGAGCTCAGAGCCCCCGGAGTATACTTAACCACAGAAACACGTTATAATTGCTATATCTGTTTTTTTCCTTTTTACTCAATTATTTTCCTTTTAAAATTCCTACACTGTCAGTGTCATTTTAATAAGATTTTGAAAACTTTCTGAGGAAAATAACATTAAAAATTGAGGATCTGGAGAGCACACTATGACATTTGTAGGAAGAAGAGTACAGGTTTTGGAAGCCCCTACTAGAGGCAAATAAGGCAAATTAAATGGTAACATCCCTTCTTCCTCTCTTTTGTCTGTTGCAGTATGTCCCTGCCTTAAACTCCTTCTTGTGCCCTTGAAAAAAATCATTGTTCTATCGGACAAGTCTTTCCCCACACCCAGGCCACATCACAGATCTTCTTAGATTGCGAATATTATTCATCAGCATGAGATATGTTTCTAATATTTCCAGGTTCACATGCATAAAACTTTAAAATTATATAGGTCTACAGATTTCTCTTATTACTTTTTATATTCAAATCCATTAATATGAAAAGTTTCAAAGCCATTTTAGATTGGAAGTAATTCAGCCAGAGACGATTTGAATATGAAGTCTGATTTCAGTTGCCTTAGAAATATTGAGAGGGTGCTGCATGTGGCTGTCCCTATTTCAAGAGCTTGGGTAAGCTCAAAACCATAGTTTGCATTCCACAGAACTGCCTCTCTCTGTGAATCCAAAGAGCTCACATAGGCCAGAGCTGGGCATGACGGACAAAGCTTTTCCGACCGCTCCCCAAATAACCTTGCAACACACACACACACACACACACACACACACACACACACACACGAATGAATAAAACAAAATCAAAGAACAAGCTAAAAATAATCCCTGGAAGTGAAATTTACAATTTTTAAAAGGGAGAATTTAGGAAGCATTTCTCACAGGCCTTAAACATGTCTAAATCTGTATACCTAGTCATTCTATTTATAGGAATTAGTTTCACTTACTTACTGGAGATATTCCAAAAAGAGAGGGAAAAAGCCAACTATGTACAAACATCTCACTGTAGTGATATTTATAGCACCAAAGTTTTAGAAGAATCTCCACATCAGTGGAGTAGGAGTGATTACAACATTTAACATATGCCCACTGATGGGTGCTGAAAGACAACAGCTTTACTCACTGGCATAGAGGTGTCATGAGGGAATAATTTTTTATGCAGTTTGATAGTCATTAATATTATATTAATATTGTTTGAGCAGGGAAGGACATTTTAATTTAAATAATTTTCTTCCAGAAGCAAAAGCAGAGATGTGTCCACAGCTCAGAAATTTAGATTCTTCAATTACATTAAATTCGAGGAGATTATTTTACTGTTTCTCAATGGCTTCAACGTGGCGTAAGAAGGAAAGGGGAATGAATCTTTAACTACTTGTTATCCACCATTTCTTACAACCATTTCAGGATAAAGTCTTCATAAAACATTTCAAAGTATGTTTCTTAGCTGCCACCAACTTGAGGGGGAGAGCAGGGTCACAGCAACCTTCTAGATATGGTTTATTTTTCTATGTGCACTGATCTCACTTTGTAGGAAGGTCAAGGTGTTCCAAGCCCTCCCTAAACATTTCCTGAGAATCTTTAAATTAGGGATGTTTACACATGCGGGCTCCGCTAAGTGATTCGTCTGCTCATGTAGGGTCTCCCAGTGTCCTGGCTTCTGTGACCTGGGAGGCTGCTGCACCCCCTGCTGCTGCCCAGTGAAGACCCCCCCAGGGGTGGTTCTGGGAGTGCTGGTACTGGGCCACGATGGCCCGTGTCTGCTGAAGCCACATGGTCTGAATCTACTCAGTGAGTCATGGAGACTTGGGAAGTTAGTGCTTTAGACATAAGTGAACACTTTTTTTGGAAGAATAACATATATACAGAAAACTTATGGATCATAAGTTTAGAGCCCAAAGGAGTTCTGCAAAATGAAAACATCTGTGTAACCACCACTTGGATCAAGAAATAGAACATTCCAGCAACCCAACATGGATGGACCTAGAGATTATCATACTAAGTGAAGTCAGACAGAGAAAGACAAATATCATATGATATTGCTTATATGTGGAATCTAAAAAAAAGGATACAAATGAACTTATTTGAAAGAGACCCACAGACATAGAAAACAAAATTATGGTTACCAAAGTGGAAAGGGCGGAGGGATAAATTATGAGCCTGGGATTAACACATAAAATATAAAATAGGTAACCAACAAGCACCTACTGCATAGCACAGGGAACTATATTCAGTATCTTGTAATAACTTATAAGGGAAAAGAATCTGAAAAAGAATATACATATATATAACTGAATCACTTTGCTGTACACGTGAAACTAACACAACATTGTAAAGCAACTACACTTCAATTAAAAAAAAAGAAATAGGGCTTCCCTGGTGGCGCAGTGGTTGAGAGTCCGCCTGCCGATGCAGGGGACATGGGTTCGTGCCCCGGTCTCGGAAGATCCCACATGCCGTGGAGCGGCTGGGCCCTTGAGCCATGGCCGCTGAGCCTGCGCGTCCGGAGCCTGCGCGTCCGGAGCCTGTGCTCCGCAACGGGAGAGGCCACAACAGTGAGAGGCCCGCGTACCGCAAATAAATAAATAAAATAAAATAAAATAAAGAAATAGAATATTCCAGCACCCTTTTTGTACCTTGTCCCAGTCACTCCCCTCACAAGGTAACTACTATTCTCATATTTATCCCCATCAACTTGTTTGGCTGATTTCTGAACTTTATATAAATGAAATCATGCAGCACACTCATGATTGTACTGTTGATGGACAATAGATATTTCTAGTTCGGGTCCATTATGAATCATATTGGTATAAATATTCTTTCTTGTCTTAGCCTTTAGGTCTTACTTGCCATAAAAGCTTTCTTCAAACTCCTGGCCTTAGTGACGTGGTTCCCAACCTCCCTCCAGCCCTGCCCCTACCATCCAACACAAACCCATAAGTCATCACTCTAACCGCAGTCATCAGGGCTTTCCTGAGCAATGAGTCTCGAATGGAGGGAAGACACCTCACTAGGCATGCCCTTTGAAAGAGTCTCCTGGAAAAGCACCCTCCCCTTTGGGCTGGAACCTATGCAGTGGATCAAAACTCAAGGGAGTCATGCTGGAGGCGCCCAGAGTGATGGACACTGAGCTTCTCTCCAAATCCCCTTCCTTTCTCCTCCCACGGGTACCCATGGGTGGGCCTCACTTCTCTCTCCTCTGGGTGGAGCTCTTCTCCAGGGCTCAGGGGTGGGGGTACTCTCCCCCCCATCCCCGTGAACTAGGATAAATATGGCTTCGATTCGAGCCAGGACTCCTGATCAGTACTGAAAGTGGGTCCTGATGAGAAAAAGGTTAAGAAAAAGTAAGTTAGTTGTTGACAGTTGTTGGCATTTGCTCCCCTCATCCTGGGGGAGGTCAGTATAGCAATGGAATTCTCTGCTTTTGCGTAAGACAATGATCCCAGGCATAAAAAGAGTTGAAAAGTATTGAGCATTTGCTGTCTGCAGGCACTGTGTTATTGGAGAAGAACTTTGCCAGCACCCAGGCCTCATCTTAAGTCTTAACACACATACACCATATACTCCCCAGTAGCTTTATGACATCAATATCGTTATGTCCATTTTCCAGATAGGAAGGCTGAGGGTCTCAGTTTCTAAGTCACCTTCCCAAGGTCACTCAATTAGGAAGTCGTGGAGACAAGAGCTAAACTTGGGTTTGTGTGACTTCAGAGAACATAGTCTGCTCCTTGCTACCTTGCTTCCTACTGAGGGATGCCTACAAAATGATCTTCTTCTCAGTAATGACAGGTAACAATGCCCAGCACCGGGCTCCATTGTAACTGACCTGCAGGATAGTATTATTTGAGATGAGAGTACAATGAATGATGCTTGCCCAAGTCTGCTGTGTTTATTCTTCGTGGTTCTGAGCCCTCCCCCTTGTACCCGATCTTCATGCGAGCGGATGGCAGCATGCTTATTCGTGTTAGGGTCAGAGGAGGCAGAGCCCATATTAACGGGATCAGAGCATCTTCTCTGCAAAGTCACACCAAAAGTCCTGGCCCACGCTGACCCTGCAGCACATTAAAGTCAGGCCGCTAACAAGAAATGGTGATTTCTGACTTGCATTCAGGTCGACTGTCATCCCGTGTTGGAAGGAGCCTCATTACCACCTCAGAAACGGAGCTTCAGGGTTGCAACTCTTTCTCCCTCCTGCTGATACAGGAAGTAGACTCAAGTCTCGCTTCCCTGGGATTGATGACTGCACTTTGTCTTTCTGGGGCTTCCACCGTGGCTCGGGCAGGCAGCAGCCTGGCCAGAGAAGCCTTCCCCATGCTTCCGAGTCAGCAGATTGCTTCTGGGCTGGCCACGCTTCAGTGCCTTCCCGTTAACTACTGTATTGATCTCTGGGCTTTTTTCCTTCCACGTGGCCGAGGACCCTAAGCTGGCTGACGTAGGAAAATGTGGGGGAAGGTGTAATGAGAGCCACTCAGCAGGTTTGCACACACAACCTTAAGCCGTCTGATGCTACTGATTTATTAACAAATGTAATAAAACATGGATGCCTCTGATACCATAGAGAACTCAGTGGGAGGAGAGACCTAGGGATGAATCAGTGGGTACGAGCAGTAAATTGATGGGAAAAGGAAAAAGAGGTTGCATTAAGAAGGACCAGCAAGGCATCCACTGAACGGAATTCCGTTCCTCTTTGCATGACTCTGCTGGCTTTCTCCTCTGTGAGCCTCATTCTGTCTCAGGTAGACTACTGACATCACCTCCAGGCATCCTTCTCCAGTCTCGCTCCTAGCTAATTCTCCATGTAATTGTTAGGCATCCTTTTTTTACTGCAGTAAAAGATATACAATATAAAATTTGCCATTTTAACCGTCAGCGGCATTAAGTACACTCACGTCATTGTGCAACCGTCACCTCTACCTAATTCTAGAACTTAGAACTCTAATTCATCTCTCCAGAAGGAAACCTTGCATGCGTCAAGCAGTCACTCCCCATGTCCCCCTCTCCCGCAGCTACTGTCAACCACGAATCTGCCTTCTGTGTCTACGGATTTGCCTGTTCTGTGCATCTCATATAAATTTAACCATACAATACAGGACTTTTGTGCGTGACTTTTTTCACTTAGCATAACGTGTTCAAAGTTCATCCTTGCCGTAGCATGTAGAGGATGTGGAGAAATGAGAAGTCTCATTCATGGATGATGGAACATAAAGTGGTACAGCCACTGTGGGAAAATCTGGCAGTCCCTTAAGAAGATCAACATTTAATTAATACGTGACCCAGCAATTCCACTCCTAGGTATACACCCCAAAAAACTGAAAAGAGGTATTCCAACAAAAACATGACTGTGAATGTTCATAACAGCACTATTTACAAAAGCCAAAAGGTGGAAACAACCCAAATACCTGTCAACTGATGAATGGATAAAAATTGTGGCACGACAGCCATGCAACAGGAATCCTTCTTCTCAGATCAGGTCACCTTCCTGCTTAAATCCGCCAGTGGCTTTCCATCACTTCCTGTGTGAAACTGCAAGGCACCGTCCATGGCTACAGGGTACCCAGTCATCCAGCCCATCTTGCCTTTCCAACTCAGTCTCACACTATCCCTCTCCTTTCTCACCGCTCTCTCACTTTGATCTGCAATTTCATGAAGATGCCAAGTCCTTTCCTGACTCGGGGATTTTTGGGGATTCTGTGTCCTCAGTTTTCCATGTCCTTAGACTCGTGTAAGCTATCACCTCTGTTATTTTCCTATTTCCATGCCCTGTTACCTTCCTTTCAAAACGCCTCCTAGTGTGATTTGCTTATTTTTTTTAATGGCTGTCTCTCCAAGCTCCGTCTAGGCAGCAGATTATGTCTGCTGTTTTTCCATTACAGGGCACAAATGCTTGGAACAGAGCTGGGTGCCTAGTAGGTGCTCAATAAATACTGCATGAATGAATAATTAAGTAAGGTTTTGGTGGATGATGAGTGACTTAGTCAGGCAACAGCCACCATGTGACATGTGGACATCTTGGAGATCAAAAATCAAGAGATTTGAGACGGGTTAATTAGCTGCGGAGGCAGAGCCAGCATCTATGTGGAGGAGCAATGAAAGTTCAATGGAGAAAAAAAAATTTTTTAATCTTGTCACTTTTAAGACTCAGTGTGGATTGTGGATTCCAGTGACGCATCAGAGGTGTGAAGGCAGAAGTGGATGCTGGCTTTGTGTGGCCACCCAGAGAGGGAAATGAAGCCCCGTGGGGTAGGAGGGGTTTGGGTTTACCAACTCAGATTTGGAGTCAAACATTTCACGTCACATTCCCTGACAGTGAATACTGATTTGTGTTGTTGTTGTTCATTAAACCTCTCACTGTAATTTTGAGCTAAGTGTGTTTACTCTTCATTTCAGCTGTTCCAGGGGTTCCTAGAAAGTGGAATCTCACCCAGCAAGACTCCGTGCAGTAAGTATAAATGAGGGGAGTATAAACTAGTGCTCACAAGGTGTTGCTAACGAACATGTATTTGTCTATTTCTCTGGCATATATGTAGGTATGTTTGTAAGTATTTATTAGCAAGTATTAATTATCTGCTACAGCTCAGACCACCTGAATGAAATAAAATCACTTTGAGAACTTGTTAATGACTTCAGCACCTGACACCACCCAGACCACCGCAGGAGAATCCATGGCATAAGAGGTTATGAAGCCCATCCTCTGGGTTTTACCCCCAGTCCCTGGTGATTCCCATGCCTGGCAGAGTTGGAGTGGCACAGGCCTCCTGTGTACACTATCCTGGGCAAGGCTGAAGAGCCTCTTGTCTCCAGCATCATTTCTAGGGACACTGCTGTTCTCATCTGGGTGGGCTTTGGGGTTCCTTATGTGTGTTCTCTCAGCATCCCCTTCACTCAGCTGCACCCCCTCCAGTGTGCGTGGAGACTACCTTTGCCTAATACATCTTCACTGTGCTGTGCATGCCCTGGGGGAGCTGCCCGTGCCTCACTCCACACCCTTACCCTGTACCCTAGTCAGAGCCTGGCACTGCACTCCACACCTTAGAGAGGTTTGAAGATGAAAGAATCAACCTATCAGTCAATAAGTGATCAACAACCAATAAAAAGTTTGACTGTAGTGGAAGAAACAAGTATCACGCACACAGAGAGAACAGTGATTTAGCAGAAGTGGTTAAGGAATTGGGCAAAGGCAGTATTATGAGGGCTGAAACGAGGAAGAGAGGGCCAAGGTGACAAATCTGGCCACTGGAGTTGAACTCGTCTTATCACTTGAATGAAGAGGGTTTCTCCTGGTTGGCGACAGAGCCAGTGACAAGGGCTGCCCTTAAACGCTGCCCCGACCAAACAGTCTATCTCAGTGGCTAAGAGCAAAAGTTCAGGATGAGGACAATCTGATTCTGAATCCTGGCTGTATCCCCGACTAGCTGTATGGTCTGGACAAGATTTTAGTATCTGAGTCCATTTGCTCACCTATAAAATGGGGGTGGTATTGACACCTATCTCATGTGTGAGAATTCAGTGAGATGATACACAGCACAGGCCCGGATGCCTCTATTCTGAGCCCTGTGAGGAATCCCAACCCCTGGATTCCGCCTCCGTGCTAACTCCCACAGGGTTTTTTTTTCAGTTTTTACTTTAGTAGCAAGAGGATCCCTCTCACTTTCTTTTTAACTTGTTATCGCAGAGATTTCCTGAGAGTCACCCATTTGTATTTATGCCTAAGGCTTACTGCTTCAATTTGGTCTTTACCTCATTTTCAAGTTCATGTAATTATGTTCTCAGCTCCAGATTGTTTTTCTGCTGTTGCTGTTTTTCCAAAGCCCCTTGTGAGCAGTGCATGGGGGAGGAAACAAGCCACTTGCTCCTCTCCCTGGAGCCACAGTAAAAGGACTAGGGAGTGACCTCCTCTAGCAGCATCCCTTCTCCTGTCTCCCTGAGACTCGCATCCAGAGGTTTGCTTTCATTGCTAATGTTAAACCATATGATTTCACATATGAAAGAGTCTGATCTGAAATGCTGATGAGTTGGTGGCTTTCTGTGTCTTGTCCTAATTTGTGTGCAGTGGGCAAGCACACGAGAGTGGGCATCAAGACACAGGAGAAATTGGCCAGCCCCGCAGCCCATGGGATGGGAGACAGGACTCATCCAAAGGTCACACAATGACATGGTAGCCAAACTGGGTTTCACGCCTCTGGGTTCACTATGCCTATTGCTGTGAGAAGGCTGGTGATTTCTAGTCTAGGTTGCATGGAGTACCGGGGAAGAGCAAAAAGGTTGAAAGTGGCTCTGCCACTTATGGACGGTTCCGGGCATGCCGCTAAACTTTCTGAACCTTAGTATTTGCATCTGTCAAGAGAAAGTAATCGTTTCTACAGGATAAGATCATGGTGAGAATTAAATGACTTACTATGAGATTTAAATAAAATTATATGTGTAATGCACTTATAGCGCCGGCATATACTGTCAGCCCTCCACATCCACAGGTTCAACCAACTGCAGGTTGAAAATATTTGGGAAAAAATGTTTCAGAGGGTTCCAAAAAGCAAAACTTGAATTTGCCTTGTGCCAGCAACTACTTACACAGCTTTTACATTGTATTAGGTATTATAAGAAATTTTGAGGTGATTTAAAGCATATGGGAGGATGTGCTTAAGTTATAGCCAAATACTATGCCATTTTACATAGGGGAGCACCTGCGGATTTTGGTATCCATGGGGGTCCTGGAAACAACCCCCCCGTCCCCAATGACAGACAACTGCACTTAACATTTATTAAGTACTGATATTAATAATAAATATTACTAATAATATTATATTATTATTACTGTTATTACATATTATTATTAGCACCCAGAGAAGCTCCCCAAGTGTGTTATGAATTGCGCCCTGCCTGGGTTTGAATCCCGGCTCTGTCTCTCAGTAATGCAGGGATCTTAGGCAAGGTGCATGGCCTTTCTTTCAGATTCCTCTTCTCTCAAATGGAAACAAGAATTGTTTGTTCTTGGAATTAGAGCAAGGGTCAATGAAAATGATGGTTACTGAAAGCAAGTTATGGAAAGCCATGGACCCCCTGCCCCGCAATCATTCGTGAAGATCAAATGCTAGCCGGGTGAAGACTGATACCCAACCCTCAGCCATGGCTGCCCAGACTTTGCCTTCTCTGATGCCAATGCTGGATGCGGTTGTTTCACTGTGGTAGCAAGAGAGTAAAAGCTGAGTAAAATGAGTAAATGTTAAGCCAATGTTAAGCCAATGTTAAGCCAATGCAGTATCATCCGCAAATGCATTTCCACTTCAGAAACAATGGACGGGGAGAAAAATATTAACACCCCCCCACACACAGTAGCTATCCCCCAAAGAGTTGACACGGGTGACTTGTTACTAACATTGGTGTTACTGCTTCTGCTGGCAGAGGGCTGACCTAGCCCTCTGTGCCTCCTCCCAGGCATGCTGTGGGCTGGAGTTCAGCCCAGCTTGTGGCCCTGCCTTACTGATAACGATGAGGACTGACTGGGAAAGGTGAACCACCATTTGATTATTCCATTTTTTAAAGAACGTGTCTCCCACAATCATATCAGGCACCATGTTCTCCTTAGAGGGGCCCCTTCCATTTGGTTCTTAATGAAAGACCTGAGCAGAGAAATTACTTGCATGGTGAAATAAATGGTTTAGGGTCTGGAAGCGTAATTTACTGACTTCTTTTAAATTTGACTGGAGGTGATGCTATTTACACGGCTGGTTTTGTACTGTGCCCACTCGCCTGCTCCTTGCACATCACAGAAGGTAAACTCCAAGTCACCAAGTCCCAGGTTCCTTATTAGGAACAGTATGTTGTTTCTAACTTTGTTGGTTTAAACATGTATGAATAGAGTGAAAACAGAAATGGTCAGTTTGACTGTACTGGAAAAATTGATGACCCCGGACTCACAACGTTGGAGTTCAAATATTAACTACAATTATAGGGCTGGGGATTAATCACTTAAAACCTTCTGAGTTCATTCATTCTCCTTCATTCATTTATTCAAGCAATATTTATTGAAGCAGACACCCTTCCAGATACTGGGGATATGGTGGTGAAGAAGAACAGTAGTAAGGTCTCTGCTCTCTGGATCCTTCATTAAAATGGTGCAAGGCCAACAACACACAAGTCAGCAAATATATTATCACAGCTGTAAAACATGCTTCCAAAGAGATAAACCAAAGAGGCAGGTAAGAATGGCACTGAGCATGATTTTAGATGAAGAGGCCAAAGTAGTGCTCTTGGAAGAGGAAGCATTTGGGCTGAGATCTGAAGGGTGCTAACGAGTCAATCACGTGAAGAGCTGCTAAGAGAAGCATCCTGGCAGGAGGAACAGCAAACGAAAAGGCTTGGAAGTGATGACGCCATTGAAATACAGCTGAGGAACAGAAGGAGGCCAGGATGCTAAGCCCTGGGGAGAAGAAATAGGATGGGATTTCAACAGGTCAGCAGGAGCCAGAGCACCTAAGCATTTGTAGACCATGCTAAGGACACCGAAGTGTGATTCTCCAACTGGGATGTGCACTGGAACCATCTGGAGGACTTTAAAAAATACCAGGTCCATGCCCCAGGGATTCTGATTTAATTGGTCTGGGGTAGGGGCTGGGCATCCGGATTTTAAATTCCCCAGGTGTTCTAATGGGCAACCACAGTTGAGAACCACTGCTGTAGATCAATGGAAATTAACTGAAGGATTTGAAGCAAGAGAGTGATCATGACCATGAATTTTTCTCCTTGAATAAAATGAGAAAGAAGAAACCAAGTCTGCACCGTTGTTATGGGGACTGCATGCAATGACACATGGAAAGTAACGTTGACAGTAGATGCTCATCAAAACGGTGGTGATTCTTAAATCTTTAAATGGTGCTTTACTGTTTTAAAAACACTTGGCTGTTTCACCTGTCTGCCTAATTTTTTAATGGAGCAACACACATCTCTAATAGATCAAAAGTCTACTTGGACACCCAAATTGGTTTCCAGCCAAAGTCAAATGAATTGTTCTAAATATCTTTTCCCATAGCAGCTAGGGTCACGAGAGTCAACCACTTTGGATGTTTGCCCGATGGCTTGTCAGGAAGCCTGAGAATGCTCAGAGTGGAGGTGGCAAAGCTGTCTTTTCTTTCTCCTGGGGGTCTGGGGGTCTCACAGGGACCCCATGAGAACATGGTGGGAGATACACCAGGCTCAAAGAAAGTGGGCTGTCCTACAAAGCCAACCAAGTTGGACTTACATTCTGGAAATCGCATCCTTTTGTACCCTTAGCATCCTTAAAGGCACAGTGGGTACAAGAAAGATGCATTCAAGGTTTGCAGGGAGAACCTGGTGATGATGAATCTGAGAGGGCTTTGTATGCTTTCAGTCACTGGTTCTCAGGCTTAGACATGCATTTGAATTACCTGAAGGGCTTGTGAAAACAGATTTCTGGGCCCCATCTCCAGAGTTTCTGATTAGGTAGGTTGGAGTGGAGCCCAAGAATTTGTATTTTTAACAAGTTCTCAGGTGATGATGATGGTCCTGAGACCACACTTTGAGACCCACAGCTACAGAGTGTAGATAATTAGAAAGAACAGCTAAGTCAAAGAAGGCTACAGCGTCGTGAGAGAGCTAATGGCTTTTTAATTTTCGAGCTTTTTCTCTGTTCTCAGGCTTTTGAGTATTATGAACTTTTTATTCAAATGAAGCTGTCAAGGCAAGTTCTGGCCCCAGTGACCACGGTTCCCAAGCAACCTCGGTTTTATGCACTAACTGGGCAGAGGGACATGTAATAAAGCAACACCAGCCATCCTCTGCCTGCAGCTTGCACTGTTCTGGCCTCAGGAAGTCACACGAAAGC
This sequence comes from Delphinus delphis, assembly GCF_949987515.2. Taxonomy (NCBI): domain Eukaryota; kingdom Metazoa; phylum Chordata; class Mammalia; order Artiodactyla; family Delphinidae; genus Delphinus; species Delphinus delphis. Next base: position 38,768,819 of record NC_082702.1, on the reverse strand, counting down.
CTTTTGGAAATCTCTCCACTTGCTCTCCCCTGTCCAGCAGCCGGCAGAATAAAGAGCACGATCCTGCACATCCTGAAAGCGAGTTGACATCTCGGCTCTGACACAGACGGGCTGTGTGTCCTCAGGGAGCTTTCCCCCTTCTGAACCTCAGTCCTATTACCTATCAGCTGTAGACCTCATGATGGAGGGAGTAGGAGCCCAAGCATAGTTCTGACATGTGGAAAAAGTTCAAAAATTCTTATCCCCTCCTTGCTCTCTCTCTCTCTCTCTCTCTTTTCTCTCCCTCCCTCCCTTTATGTCTCTTAGTAAAGATATCTACGAGATGAAAACTATGAACTCTCTCTCCAGAAACAAATGTACCAATATTATATAGAACTGACAGTGTTTTCGGATCCCCTGGCGTTCATCCGTGAATTCCAGACTAGAAATTGCTGCATTTCCCGGTCACCTGTCCTTCTCCCCTCCCAGCCCTTCCCTCCCCATTTCTAATGCCCCCAGCGCTGGTCTTTAGTCAGTTCTTCTAACACATGGTGCTCTACTCCATCCATCTCCTCCCAGCCCACCGCTAGGTCTTTTCCCATGCTGTTCCTCTGCCCAGACGCCTTCACCCTCTCTCTCCTTCTAGTAAGTTAATCCCAGATGTCCTTCAGATTCCACTCTGATATGCTATGTCCAGTCACAGACATGTGTACAAGGTGTTAGGGGAGCCCAGGCAGGGCTGGAGAAACGGATTTCCCATAGGATAGAACATTTGAGGAGGGCCTTGATGAATAGGATTTTGCTAGGTGGATCTAAAGTGGGGGAGAATAACTAATAAGGACCTACTGTATAGCACAGGGAACTGTACTCAATACTCTGTAATGACCTATTTGGGAAAAGAATCTAAAAAAGAGTGGATATATGTATAACTGATTCACTCTGCTGTACAGCAGAAACTAATACAACATTGTAAATCAACTATACTTCAATAAAATATTAATTATATAAAAATAATAAAAGAGCTTGCTTAAAAATATTAAGTGGGGGAGAATCTTTCATTCAGACCAAGAATCATGGGTAAAGGAACAACAAGTGCCGGCAAGGATGGGGGGTGTGAAGACATTAAGTGGTGGCAGGAAATGAAGGTGCCTGAGACCGAGAGATGGGGGATGAAGCCAGGCATGTATAATGAGGTGAGACTGTCAAGGGCCCTAAATCACCCTACCCTGGTGGACAGCCCATAGGTCAGGGGTTAAACACTCAAATGCCTTCATGGGCAGGGCAAAGAAGGTCAGTAAACAAAACAGGACTAAAATAAACCAGAAGGAAGTGGTGAGAACCAAATCGGGTTCGTAAATGTAGCTTAAAATTACTCAGTTTGAAAATTAAATATGGCAAACAATATTTTAAATCGAAATTTGGCCCACGGGAAGGGGTGTGTCTTAGGTCAGGTCCCAAGAAGTAAATCCTGAGATGAGGATTCATATGCAATGGGTTTATTAAGAAGGTGCTTCCAGGAGAAGACAGTCTGGAAACGGAGGAAGCGGAGCAGGCCGGGGGAAGAAACCAAGCAGGGGTGTGACCGCAAGAGCTTTGGGATCTCTTGCAGGGGGGGTCTTGGAGTGCAAGTGATGTCTCAGTTGTCCTGACCTGATAACTTTTAGCTCTCATACTCTCATGTCCATTAGTCACGAGTTTAGGGCCATCCTACACAATGGAAATCTCTAGGCACTTTGAACTCCCTGTGCTAGTAGGTGAAGAGGCCCCAGTAGCCAACCACAAGGGCAAAACACATGGAACCCAAGAGAGAGTCAACCAGAAATTGCAAAAAGATATGCAAAACTCTGAGAGGAGTCTCATCAGCATCCTCTAGAGGTGCCCTCCTTGTAACCTCTGCTTCAGCTGATAGGGACTGCTCAGGATTTTTTTTTTTTTTTTTTTTTGTGATACGCGGGCCTCTCACCGTTGTGGCCTCTCCTGTTGTGGAGCACAGGTTCTGGACGCACAGGCTCAGCGGCCATGGCTCACGGGCCCAGCCGCTCCGCGGCATGTGGGATCCTCCCGGACCGGGGCACGAACCCATGTCCTCTGCATCGGCAGGCAGACTCTCAACCACTGCGCCACCAGGGAAGCCCTGCTCAGGATTTTTAAACCAGGCATGTCAAGCCAAGGTCAACTCCACTGCAGAGCTTTGATTCTGAACAATGTAGAGGATGGCCTGGAAATGGGCAAGAACGCAGACAATATCAGGTTGTTCTATCCTTGAATACGGATATTTATATTTATTGAATATGGATACTTACATAAATATTTGTATTTATATATGGATATTCTCCATTTAATTATGACCCCTTTAATTTCTCTCAAAAATTCGGAATTGTGAATTTTCCAGTTTCTTGTCCCCGGAACACAATTTTTTTTTACATTTTGACCCTGAATCAAGAAACTTTACGAACTTCACTAATTTAGCTCTAGTAGTTTATTTGTTGAGTCCTTTGGTATTTCTATGTACCCAATCATGTCATCTGTGAATAAATACAATGATAAAGTTTACTTTCCTAATGGCGTGTCTTTTATTTCTTTTTCTTCCCTTCTCTTCCCTGACTAGAGCCTCCGGTGCAATATTGACTAGATGAGGTTAAGAGTGAGCATATTTCTCTTGTTTCTATGTGTAGAGGGTAAAACATTAAATATTTACTAATAAAGTACTATGTTGGTTGTAAGTTGTTTAATGTTCTTTATCAGATTTAGAGAGTTTACCTCTTTTCCTAATATGCTGTTTTACCCTCTTATCACAAATACTTATGGACTTCAACAGAAGCTTTTTCTGCATTTATTGAAATGTTCACATGTTTTTTTCTCCTCCTTTATTCTGTTAAAGTGGTGAATTCAGTGACTGAATACATGGCAACTGACTCATCCATTGTAGTAATTGCTTCTTTTTTCTCCTAAATTATAGGATATTTTAACATAGAGAAAAGTACAAAAAATAAAAATCAGATATTACTATGCCTATTGACCTCATTATTAAACTGTTAGTAGTCTGCCATGTTTCTTATTTTTTTTTTTGCAAAGAGATAAAATACTAGAGAGACAGCTAAAGACCTCCCACGTCCTCCTTCCACAGTCTTAAAATGGATGAAAAACCTTCCCATGAATGCTTCTACACTTTAAGTTCATATATGTTCCCCTATACTATTCTTTGGATTGCTTCTTGTGCTTTTAACATGTAGACTGGTGGGATCTAACTGTTTCTGGAAGTTACTTTTCTGTGTCCAACATAAAGCAAGTATCTAAATGTATTTGATTTTGTATGTGAATGATAATCTCCACCCCCCCCCCCAAACTCAGTATCATTATTAAACTGTCTATCCATTACCCACTCATTATAAAGTAAACTGTGAAATATAGCAAGCACTCATTTATATGTGGCCATGTTTTGGGGCTGTCTTATTACAGCAATGTAATAATCGTGCATAGAAAGACTGACCTATTTGTCTATCTCTGCACCAATACTTCTCTGAAATAATTATTACAGATTCAGATGAAATTTTGTTATTTGTTAGAATAATCTTTACCTTTTTGTTTCTCTCTCCTTTACTCATCTATAATAATTTTAGGCTAAGCTTATCCAGTTCTCAAAAGAAATCCTTTGGGATTTTGATGGAGTAAATGATCTATTTTAGTATAAGTAGACTCACATCAGATTAATTTAAGGAAATTTGGTAAATTTGAAACAGTCAATCTTCCCATTCATCAACATGGTATATTTCACCTTTTATTTAGGTCTTGTTTTATATTTTTCTGTAAGTTTTTATAAATTTCTCGTAGTATTTTATATTTTTTTGCTACTGTGACTCTTTAAAAATTATATTTCCTAATTGGTTGTTACTAGTTACAGGACACCGTTGTCTTAAAAAAATACTTTGTGTATTCTGACATTGATCTATTACCTAACAATACTGATGAACATTCTCATTATTGCTAATAAGTCATCTGTAGATATTCATGTCCTTACATTTTCAACAAAGGAATTATCATTTGTGAACACTTCTGATTCTTCCCTTACAGTTGTTTTCCTTCCTTCCCTCTTTCCTTTCTTCCCTCCCTCCTTCCTTAACTTGTTGGCCAATATCTGCAGAACAGAGTTGAATAGAAGATATAGGATTCACACCTTGATCCTGAGTTTAACGGAAAAGTTTCTAAATCTTCATTTACAGGTAACTTTTGTTAGGTTAAGGGCATTCCTTTCCATGGCTAGTTTACTGAAAGTTTTTTTTTTCTTTTTAATAATGATTTGGTGCTAAATTTTATTTATTTTTTTCTGTATCTTTTGAGAGGATTGTCTAATTGTTTTTACATTACATTTTCTAATATTTGACCACTGTTTCATTCTTCAATAAGTCCCATTTAGTCGTAACAATCTTGAATTCCTTTTGCTAACATGTTAGGCAGGATTTTTACATCTGTTATTGAGTAAGACTGGTCTATAATTTCCCTCTTAATTCAATTGTTGGAAATAGAAATGTTTACAAATTACAAATATGAAATAAGAGGTATGTCATGTAAGAGGTGCCCTGTGACTGAACTACTAATATATTTCTAAAATTTTGGTGGCTACAAATGGGGTCAGATTTAATTTAAAATCCAGTAGTACCATTAGTTAAAACTTTTGCTTTCTTGCTCTTGAGAAGGTCTGACAGGGAGATCCCCCTTTCTGAGGGCCTTGGGAAAATGTGGGTTAGATTCCTTGGGGGTTGGGGGAACATCTGAAGCACCTTCATCCACCAAGGGGTCTAACATGGCTCCTGCAACATGGCGGCAGGCCAGGGGATTAGTGGAAGGACCTAAAGCGTCCAGAGTCCACAACTGAGCTCTGAGTTTTACATGTCTTTATTATATTTTCTTAAAGTCCTGAAGCTCATTTCAAGCAGCCTGGTTTCAGCTGTGTTTTAAGGGGATTAAGGGAGAGTCTAACACCCCACTCCTTGGGCTCAGAGGAATGTGTGGCTCAGTAGCACAAAGCAGCAGTGAGATGTGGGCAACAGGTGATCTGTGAGGACAGAAATAGCTGTCCAGAGAGTGGTGAGGCAAATAGCAAGACCAGAGAGTGAAATGTGTCAGCCAGCCCAGGACTGAGCAGAAAACATGGGCATGTCCATTAGGCCTCTGATAGAAAATCTAACTTGAAGAATCTTAAACAAAAAAAGAGAACGCATTATTTCACATTAGTTGAAAACTCCAGATGACATGCAGGTCCAGCTATACAATATGCAGGACCCAGTGAAAAATAAAAGGGTAGGGCCCCTTTGGAGGAGGCAAAATTAAACTCCCTTTCCTAAGGGACCACTGTCCCAATCCATGACAAAAGTGTTGACCAACCCCCCACCCGAGGTATTGCAACTTCCACTCGGGGACCCAGTCAGGTTCCGCTGACAGTTGAATGACAGCTGAACACACTTCGATGCTCCCAGCCTGGGGCAGAATGTCTACCATCTGGCCCCATTCTAAGATGTTTTAGGACACCTGCCAACCCAACTCTCTCCTTGATTGCATCCAGGTCCCTCCTGGAGGCTGAGGGTGATGGTGTATTGAGACCCCACTCCATCCCACATCCATGCTACCCCATCGTGGAACATGGCAGAGGACAGCAGCTATTGCAGAGCAGGTAGAGTCCAGGGATCAGGAACTGGGGTGGGGCCCAAGGCATAGGGGACAGGAAGGAAGCAGCTGAGAACTTGCCCTAGGGAGGCAAGGAGGTGGCAGGATGAAGAACCACTCATGAACTCTGTGCTTCTGGTGCTCTATTGTCCCACTGGACTTGACTCACACTTTGAAGATACAATCATTAATAATTCAAAACTGTGATTTCGAAGCATTCAACTTTGTGGGGCTGTGTGTGATTGCAATGACTCCATGCCTGTGAAACCATTCCTGGTAATGTGACGCAAAGGCAACATTCCCAGGAGCTCACTATCACTGGGAGTTGGTGATCTTGCATCTCTTTCCTCCATGCTGGACTAATTCTCACCTGATACATGGTGGCAGAATGGCTGCCAGAGCCCGAGGGCTCGCATCTCTCCAGGTTCCAGTTCAGAAGGAAAGAGACACCTCACCCCTCAAAATGCGAAAAAATTCCTAGGATTGATTAGGGTTCCATGCATATTCTTTTTTTGTTTGTTTTGTTTTGTTTTGTTTGTGGTACGCGGGCCTCTCACTGCTGTGGCCTCTCCCGTTGTGGAGCACAGGCTCCGGACGCGCAGGCTCAGCAGCCATGGCTCACGGGCCCAGCCGCTCCGCGGCATGTGGGATCTTCCCGGACCGGGGCACGAACCCGCGTCCCCTGCATCGGCAGGCGGACTGTCAACCACTGCACCACCAGGGAAGGCCCGTGCCCATTCTTGAACCAATCACTGTGGCCAGGGAGTTCAACTAGGCTGATCCTGGAAACCTGAGTTCATGCCTGACCTGGAGATGAGAAGGAGAAAACTTCAAGCAAAGCTAGACTTCGGCTTTTGACGTGATGGGGGAGGTGGTAGTGGTATCAAAGGAAAGTTGACGTTTTAAAGCTAGGAATGATGTCACTTGGATGTTAAAAAAATTTTATTGCAAAAAACGTGAAATAAAGTCAACAGATTATAAAAGTTTAGATGACTAGGTACAAAGAGGTGGGCAGGATCAAGTGGTTAAAAAAAGAGCCATAAAATAACTGAAGTCTGAGAAGACACTACTACATTTCTTCAGACTTTCTGAGAGGAAGAGTGACTTGTGATCCTTGAGATCAAGAATTTAAAAATTACAGACGAAGCACACACCAGATTGCAAAGGTTGTTCAGTGATAATAAACCACCAGTATTCCAGATTTAGTTGAATTCCTGGGGGTAATTCTAGCATGAAAATCATTCCACTAAGGCCGTGGGCTTCATCCACCAAGGGGAGCATAGATGCAAACTGAAAACAACATTTCACCACTGAGACTGTGAAGGGAAAAATAACATGCAGCCAAGCCAGCATGAATAATAGGTTATAGAAATAAGACCATTCTTTTGAGAATAAGGTTCTAGAAAACATGCAAACAAACTGCGATTTTTGTTGAGAGAACGAAACTTAACGTGTATCTTACACCACTCACAAAAATTATCTAAAAATGCATTAAAGACTTAAATTTAAGACTTAAAACCATGAAACTTCTAAAAGAAATCATAGGAAAAAATTTCCTTGACGTGGGTCTTGGGAATGCTTTTTGGAAATCACACCTAAAGCATAGCAACAAAACAAAAAATAAACAAGTGGAATTACATCAAACTAAAAGGCTTCTGCACAGCAAAGAAACTACCAGAAAGTGGAAACACAACCTATGGAATGGGAAAAAATGTTTGTGAACCATATATCGGATAATAGATTCATATCCAAAATGTGTAAAGAACTCATACAAACTCAATAGCAGAAAAATAATCCAATTTAAGAATGGGCAAAGGATTTGCAATACATCTTTCCAAAGAAGACAGTCACATGGCCAACAGATGCATGAAAAGATGCTCAACCACACTAGTCATTAGGGAAGTGCCAATTAAAACCACAGTGAGATACCACCGCACACCTGTCAGAAAGGCTATCATCAAAAAGCCCACAAGTAACAAACGCTGTTGAGGATGTGGAGAAAAGGGAACTTTTGTGCACTGTTGGTGGGATTGTAAATTGGTACAGCCACTATGGAAAACAATATGGAGGTTCTTCCAAAAATTAAAAATAGAGCCACCATATAACACAGCAATTTTACTTCTGGGAATATATTCAAAGGAAAGGAAACACTAACTCGGAAGATTATCTGCACCTCCCTGTTCATAGCAGCATAATACGATAGTCAAGACATGGAAACAACCTGTGTTCATCAATGAATGAATGGATAAAGAAGTTATAGTGTATATATACAATGGAATGTTACTCAGCCATAAAAAATAATCCTACCATTTACAGCAACATGGCATTATGCTAAGTGAAACAAGTCAGATAAAGACAAATACTGAATGGTCTCACTTATATGTGGAATCTAAAAGCAAAACAAAACAAATACACCAAATCATAGAAAAAGAGATCAGATTTCCTATTACCAGAGGCATGGGGTCAGGGAGCAAGAGGGGGAATTGGAGCAAAGTGGTCAAAAGGTACAAACTTCCAGTTAAAAGATAAAAAGTACTAGGGATGCAATGTACAACATGATGACTATACTTAACGCTGCTGTAAGATGACATAGAAAAGTTGTTGAAAGAGTGTATAAACTCACTCCCACTCTATTTTGAAAGTTGTTTTGACTATTATCTTTCTGGATGACATTGCATTTTGCTCTCAACTTTGACTTACTGAAGTAGCTTACTTTGATGGCTAAGGGAGGAATCTATGTGAGGCCAGAACGAGATCTCCTCAAGTGAGACTCCATGGAGTTAGTGCGGCCATCCCTATTGTTGATGGGGAATGCGTCCGAATGGTTCCGGGGTAATGCTATTGTGTGTGGGAGAAAAGAACTTGGACAAGCCTGGCTCATCAGTTTGCAGGGCCATCTTCCTCTCCTTAAAACTCTTCAAAAGTTACTCAACTGGCTTTGGGATCATGAAAATAGATGTGGTACTATCGTGTATTAGAAGCCTACCATGTGCTGGAAAATACCCAGGGCATTTTTCTTTTTTTTTAAATAACACATTTACCTACCCCCTCCATCTCTATGAGTTGTTTATAACCCTATGCAGTATGTACAATTAGCTTCCTTTTCTAGATAAGAAGTGGTCATTTAAAGGGATTCCTACCCAAGGTTATTGAGTCAGAAAGAGATCTTGGGAATCTGAGTCTTGGGATGGCTGTGACTTCTAAGCCTCAGCTTTCTCTACTTCAGTTGTTGTACATGATGTTGTTGTTGTTATCACTATTATTATCATTATGATAATGTTTTGTCATGGTCGTTGTTGAAGGTGGTGATGATTCATACTGGTACAGTGTACCAGTGCTACTTTTTTCATCATGATGTTGACAGACATTTCTTCAAGAAATTAAGTGTTGCCATACCAACCGGCTCAAGTGACAGGAAAACTGTGCTTCATGTCAACGTAAATAGTATTAAAAAATCCACAAAGAAAGCAGGGGTGGGAGAACTAGTTTTTAGTTTAACAAATTACTATATAAAAGACTGACAATAATGTCTCCTCTTACAAAACTATAAAAAGAGCTAAGCATATCAGTGTAACACTTATCCTCTCATAGACAGAGAAATGGTACTAACAACCTTTCAATGACATTTCAGTCTTTCATTCAATATTTTTTTGAGAAATCTGCATATGGTATTTCCCTGCAGACTCCTTTCCATGCCAACATTCTGCTTTGAAATCAAACCAAGCCACCCATATCCCACTCGTTCAGCAGCCACTATGATGGAACTTTGGACCCTCAAGGACGCATCCAAGTGCATGTCCAGGACATGTGCATTCTGTTTATCCCTGCCCATACTCCATTCTACAGTCCCTGTTACTCACTTGCCCTCCTTGGAACAAAAGCCTACATTTGGCTTTTGCTGGTTGCTTTCGGCAGGGAACACACCAATTATTAGACCTTTCTGGCTATTCTTCATTTAAAAAATTTAACCCAGTTCTGGGTGCTTGAACATCACCTTGTGATACCATGTGTAGCTGCGTAGCAAATGCCCAGATTCAGTTCAGACTTGACTCGCCATTTTGCCCTCCCTCCACACTCCCAAGGGAGAATCTGAGCGCTGTCTCAATTGAAGAAATGTTTGTGAACAGCACAAGGGTAAGTGCAGATGTTTCTAATAGTGTTTTAGTATCAGTTAGGGCAAAAATCATAGCAGGTGGTTGTGGTAGAGCACTGTGAACATTAATGTGTGTGTGTGTGTGTGTGTGTGTGTGTGTGTGTGTGTGCATGTGTGTGCTCTGCCTCACACAATTTTTATTCCTTGAAAACCCAAAGAGTGAATGGGCCTCTCTAAAACGTAATTTTCATTTCCTTACTCTTTTGTACAATTGTATATCAGTAATAGGTGTTTTCTGTGGTTATAGACATCCATTCCTCTCTATTGTTCAACAGACAGTGTGTGAAAGAATGCTGACTTTTTACAAGTTAAAGAGGACTCACATTTTCTTTCCATTTCTCACTTACTGTCATATGTCTCAGTTTCCAAAGTCTATGTGTGTTGAAATGTAGTTTGTCACACTCAACAGGTAGAAGTCAGATAAACCATAGGCACAAGAGTGATGATTAGAAGTGAAGCTGTCCCACACCTGCTTTGGAAAGTTCAGATTGTGCTTCGTTTCTCTGTAGAGCTATTTCAGAATGAATTTTGCACATTGTCTCTGTGGCTGATAATCTTGCAATAGGGCTTCTCAAACGGATCATCAAAATCTATAGGGTAAAGGTAAAACTTGTTTTCCCATTACATCACAGGAAGAGGGTCTGAACCATCTGTATTTGAGATATCCATAGAAAAATTGACCCTGAAGTCTAGAGAACCTCTAGTTTGGTGACCTCTGCCAGCCAAATAGTGAAATTGTAAATAAATGGTGAAATCAAAACGCACCCAGTATCCAAAACACAGAAGCTCGGGCAGTAAAGAGCTTCACAAAGAGAGTGATGAATGAGTGATATCAAATGGTTCAGTGGGCTCCAGGAAAATGATGGCTGAGAAGAGACCATTAGTTTTGGTGAGCAAAGGGTCATTTGCGATTTTTGAAAAAGGAATTTCAAGATGTGGTAGGAGCAGGTAAACAATTACAAGTGATTGCAGAATGATTACGTACCATGTGTACCCACAGCTTTGCTGAACTCCTGGTAGGATATTCCAGGACAAGAAATAACTGCAGGCTACTCTGAATGCCAAGGCTAGTGGTATATACGGATCTATTCATAAACCTAACCAGAAAACATCCTATAGAGATGAAAGAGGCATCACGGCCCGACATGCCACCATGGCTATGCAATTGAGAATATTGTTTTGAACCTAAAAGCTCAAACAAACATTAATACAAATTCTTATATTATAAATTACACATAATTTGTCACTAAGCAGGAGTTTAGCCCTTTCTCAGCTTTTTTTTCCCAAGTGCTTAACATCTCAAGGCACTCTGAATAGATATTACTGAAAACAATGCCTTACAGAAAAGTAGGGATAGAGCAGCCTAAGCATTTATATTATTCATGAAATGATGCCCCTTCCTGCTTTCTCTGTATCTGCCTCTTTCTCTCCCCATTTTCTGCGTTATTTCTCTGTATGTGCCTGTTAGCAGAGACATACAATGCCAGGTGAGGTTTGAAGGCTCTGGGGAAAGCTCGCATGGCTCTGAACACCAGATTCAACACTTCCTACCTAGGTGACCTTAGGCAAAGTTCTTAACATCTGTAAGCCTCAGTTTTTCTGCACCTTTGAAACGGAATAACAAGTGTCCTTACCTCATAGGGTGTTGTAAGTTCTTAAGTGAGATAATCTATGTAAAATGCATATTGGGGTGCCTGATATATATTTAGCATCCAGTGACAGTCCCTTGAATGGCACCAAAATCCACAGTGAATCCACACCTCAATGACAAATGTAAGTGGTCAAGTAGGAACCACAGTTAACAGTATGCTATTTTGTGGTGATGGGACTAAACCTAGAATTTTTGAGTTAAATTTATTTTTATTTCCTGATTCATCTCATCACTATTTTAGTATCTATTTTGTGCCTCTGTGATAGGCATTGACTAACTTAATGGTAGATAGTATCTCTTCAAACCAAGGAGAGCTCAGTGCCTGGGTATAATGACCCATAAATTACCTCTCTGCCTCAGCTTCTCCTTTAAAATAGAGGTAATCATAGTAGCTTCTTCCGAGGATTACCGCGAGGACTAAATGTTTAATACATGTGAAGTGCTTGGCAAAGTGCCTAGTCATAGTGAGTACTTGTCAAACACAATCTATTTGTTATCGTTGTTATTCTTGCTACTGTTATTTTTAAAGACTTAAATAAACTGTGACAAGAAGTAGTGAACATATATGTATAAAGTAGCAAGTGAATAAATGGGCAGAAACACTTAATTCAGGATCAGACATTTGGGAACATTTCTCAGGCGACGGTACTCTCGGACTGAGATTTTAACAACGAGAAGACATTTTCCTGGTAGAAAAGGAGATTCCAGGGTTAGTAATAGCAAGAACAAAAAGTATGAAGGCTAGAAGAGCATGATGGATTTGGAAGATGGAGAGACATTTGATGATATTAAAACCAAGTCCCTTAAAATTGAATTCCTCTGTCAAGTTTATGATTAACTCTGTATCCAAAACATTATTCTCTTTTTTATCTAGCATCTGTTCCCCTCAAGATCGAGGGGTATCAAAGAAAAGGGGGGACTTAAACTGCATTCAAGCCCCCGTGTCCCTGCCCTTTAAAGTAAAAGGTTTTGGGCTTCCTTGGTGGCGCAGTGGTTGAGAGTCCGCCTGCCGATGCAGGGGACACGGGTTCGTGTCCCAGTCTGGGAAGATCCCACATGCCGCGGAGTGGCTAGGCCCGTGAGCCATGGCCGCTGAGCCTGCGTGTCCGGAGGCTGTGCTCCGCAACGGGAGAGGCCACAGCAGTGAGAAGCCCGCATACCGCAAAAAAAGAAAAAAACAAAAAAATCTTTGTCTCCTGACAACTTGGAGATGGTCTTAGGACGTTAGTCCACCATCTTCCCAGGTTACAGGCCTCCTGAATAAAGCAACGTTTCCTTTTTCACCAACACCTCTCTCTCAAGTATTGGCCTTCCGAGCGGCAAGCACCTGAACTTTGGTTTGGTACTGGCCTCTCCAGTTACAACGTAAAATAATTCTATCATCTTGTTAATCCATGGTTGTTAGCATAGTGTCTGATATATAACTTTTGGATGGATAGATGGATGGAAAGATGGATGGAAAGATGGAAGGGAGGAAGAAGGAACAGACGGAGGGAAGGAAAGATGGCTGGAAGGGTGTAAGGAGGGAAGGATGGAGGGAGGGAGGGTTGGATGGGTGGACAGATGGATAAATGGATGGATAGACAGATGGATGCTACTGTGGCCCCAGGCTCCTTTCCAGTGATGGTTATCAGGGGCAAGTTTGGGATGACTATTTTGTTCCCTAGTCTGGTTTAAACATCCCATCCCAAGGCTTCCTACACTCTGCTCAAAAAGGCCAAATCTAATCAATGAGCAAAACTGATCCTACAACCCTCAAAAGGCAGCTGTGTGAAGAGTGCCTTTGAATTTGTGGTAATACTACAGACCTCAAGATTCTCATAATGAATCTGGCTGGCTAATTTTAGAGGCTGCCAGACCTAATGGCAGAAGAGAATCCTTACTTGCAAGGAGTCTCACCTAAATATGTTTTCTACCTTCTAGGAGTCAGCCAAGCATTGACGATATAAAACAATGGACTCACATCTCTGTCCTGGTGCTGCCTCCAGCCTAAAATTGCCACCTCCATGTACAAAAGCCATCAGGGGAACAGTCCTCGTTTTGATACATCTTGGAGCATAGCATCTGGAAACGCTGACCACGGTGGACAGTGCTAAATGCCACAGTTGGGTGCATGTTTTCCCTTCTCGTGTCTTTCCCATTTTGATTTTTTAAAAACTGCCTTTCGGGGCTTCCCTGGTGGCACAGTGGTTGAGAGTCCGCCTGCCGATGCAGAGGACACGGGTTCGCGCCCCGGTCCGGGAAGATCCCACATGCCGCGGAGCGGCTGGGCCCGTGAGCCATGGCCGCTGAGCCTGCGCGTCCGGAGCCTGTGCTCCGCAAAGGGAGAGGCCACAGCAGTGAGAGGCCCGCGTACCGCAAAACAAAAACAAAACAAAAAAACCCTGCGTTTCAGATGTTTGGTGCCAAGTTTAAAAAAAAAAAATCAATAAACCCAAACATTTCAGCAGCAAGTTTAATATAGCTCACCTTCCTGGAACAGGCCTCGGGGAAAGCGAGAAGCATCATGTTAAAATGGTGCTGAGCTCAGATCCTGAAAGACGTTTGGGATGGAAGGGAATTGCTAAGCAAGATTTTGATACCTTCAGATGCAAATGAGACAACCCTGCAGGAGCAGGCTTGGCGAGAGAGCACATTGAGATATTTGTGGGAGACGATACTCCAATAAGCGTCGATGCCATAAAGGGAGCACAAAGGCGGCACAGAATGCAACGAGATCACAACTCCACCATTGCTGGAGGTCTGCTGGATGGTTAAAGGCAGAACTCCTCCCTGAGTCCTATGCTCCTCCCAGTAGCTCTGTCTCTATCTTTGAAGCAAGTAATGATTCGCTAGTTGCTGACTATGTGCAAAGAGCTAGGGATGCAAACACCCATCTTCTTCCCTGGTCCAGCCCTCTTGCCTGTTATTCTAGTCCAGACAAAAACCAACCAAATAAACCATTACTCTTAGTTATTCTATCTGACTCTTTGGGTCTCTACTGAATAAAAATGAAAGAAGTATGAAGAAAATGCTATGACCACAGTGTTTAAAAAATCCAATCACTTTAGCCCAGAACTGATTACTGATTTTTACTAAAAGGGTATGTGGATATCTTCCTTATTCTGCAACAAGATATTTATATAGTATGAAAGGAGAGACACTTTGTAAATAGGGGGCTTCATCACTACACTTATTAGTCGGTCCAGCACTCGGCGCAATGCAATTGGTGTGTAATAAGTCATATTATAAATCATCTTCTGAAATGTTAATTAAGTGGTAAAACATTTGTTGAAAGTTAAAAGTTACCAAGAATTTAATTATAACCTTGCAGATGCCATTTCCAGTTAATTATATACCCTTCTTATATTCTTGATAAACCACAAAATGCACCCCATTAATAATCAATTGGTATTAAATTAGCTGGAATTAGTTTTTATTAAATCTAAATTAGATTTTTATTTGTGATACAATAAAATAGCGCATCCAGCCCTTGCCACTATGATTGGGGATATTTCTGTAGAGTGTGATCACCAGATGTCTAATTGGGCAATTAATAGATACAGTTTCCAAATTAACATAATTGGGGGACCTAAATAGAAAACAAAATGATTATTCAGCCAGCACACCATCTTTTTTCCATCCTGCCTTTCAGTCAGGGGTGTCAACCAACCCCTCATTCTTTTGGAAAACCATGCTTCTCAGGGCTGGATTCCTACCAAAATGGTCATTGTGACCCAAAAATAAACAGCTTCAAAGTTCTCCAGCATGGAGACAGCAGTCACTGAGGCCACCCAGAAGGTCATCTCCAACAGGCAGTTTTTCCAGGGTGTGCTGTACCTGCAGGCAGGTACAGCGAGCCTGTGTGGGGTTTACAGAACCGCGGAGATAACCAGCTAGATAATGGGGTGTTTACACAGCTGACACGAGTCCAAATGCACAAGCCCATCTCTTTCCAAAACCAATTTTCCAGATGAGTTTAGTTTGATGTTCCAAAGCTTTTTCATTTTACCATTTAATACACCACAGAAGGGACTGAGAGTTAACCTCTCCATTTCTGCCATCTACTTAAATCCCTTTATAATTGCTTTCCCTGCATGTTCAGTGCATAGTCTCAAAGTGTGTCCACTGCCATCTGTGTTCTCTTAAGAGATGGTCCAGCCCATGTGGGGTTACACCCCACATGTAAATAGGCTCTGTTCAGCTTCAGTCTATAAAAGGGGGGGGGGTCTTGGCTGCTCTGTTCATTCTGGGTACCCGGGCTTCACTCTCTGATTGCTGTTTGTCTGATAGTTTTCTTAAAACTCAGGATACTATGCCAACAACCAAACAAAAATGGGTGAGAATAACTGAAAATAAGAAGTATAAGCTCTTTATATACAGTTTAAAAAGAGAGAGAATTCACAGGAAGGAATTACATATAAGTTTATAAAAAGGTGCTGCGGGGTACATGAGCTCCCATTAGTATTTGCAGTCCTCTTAGTGATGCCCTGCCATCCACTTCCTCCAGAAGCACTGGTGAAACTCTGCACAGGATGGACCATTACAGTTCAGTGCTGCGTTTATTATTGGAACCTTTCTCTTAACTGCTTCTAACTGTATATTGGTCCACCCCACCCCTCACTCATTCAAGGAATCTAGTGTTTCCAATCACACCTTTCTTTAGGAACTCATTCATTCATTTAGCACATAGTCATGAACTGCTTTTCTGCAGAGCTATGCACTTAGACATTGGGATACAGTGGTGAACATGACTGATAATGGTCCCTGTTCTCATGGGGTACCATCCGAGTGGGAGAAACAGACTGAAAGGATAACTATATGTAATTGCAAACTGCCATAAATGCTATACAAAGCAAAAAAAAGTGAGAGCTATAAGGAAAAGAAGGGAGGCTTCTTTAATTCAGTGGACAAGACAGGTGTCTTTGAAGACTGGTGATTTACGTTGAAACCTGAGCGGGAGAAAGTGCGCTCTGGGCAGAGGGAACAAGACTGAAACAGGCCTTGCGTGGGAAGGAGCTCGGCTGTTGAAGAAACTTAGGAGACCCGGAAGAAGAACGATTGTGGCATGGTGAGTGGGGGAAGGTGGCATGCGCAGAGAACTGGGAGGGTATAGGAGGTGGCAGTCGACACAGGCAATTAAGGAACATGAGAGTAGGTGAGGCAGTTGGAGAACTTTGAAATTAAGCAAGAGAACAACCTGATATGATTGGGCTTTAAGACCATCAATCTTGCTCATTGGTGGAGAATGTATAGGAAGAGAGTGAGGTGGGGGGAAAAGCTGACAGGAGGCTCTTGAAATTCTCCAGACAAGAGAGATGGTGGTCTGGAGGGATGGGAGGTGGAAGGGAGAGAAGGTGACAAACTGAGATGCATTTTAAGAAAAAAACAAAGGGATGGGTTGGTTATGAAGCTGAGGCTAGAGGAAACTCAAGAAGGCTCCTAGGCTCCTACTCAGCATGTAGTTCTTGAGCACTTAGTATATGCCAGATGTTGGATATGACAAGGTGGACCCGACAGCAAAAGTTCACGCTCTAATCGGAGTTAACATCCCTTCAGAGGAGGGTTGATAGGCTAATTGCAGAGAACTCCTTCTCTTTCCAATCACTCAAAATCTGGTTTCTGGAGTATAGGACTTTCATCAGCTACAACTTAACACAGTTTACTTTGGCAAATGATTGTGACTTGCTCTCATCCAATATAAATTTGATTTCCTCCAAAATGACTTTGCTTGTCTCCTGCCAGGACAGGAAGGATTTCAGAGACCTCCTTGGTGCGGTTATATTACAAATGATTAGTAGGTCCAGGGTCACCTCTACGGGAATGACTGAGGTGGCACCATGAGATGCCTGTCACTTTTACCCCAAGCTGCTGAAGCCACAGGGAAGACTCTTTGGGGCCTCATCAGTAATGTGTCATATAATGATTTCACAATCAATGCCACATTTTTGTTTTACATAAGGTTGCCTCCTAATTATTACAGTAAAATGGATTGCTATACAATCTGGAAAAGGAAAAGAAAAAAAGTATAATCACTCATGATGCTATTCAAGTTTTATAAAGCAGTTTTATAATTCTGATGCTTTCTTTATATGCATATTTCAATGAAGTTTTGACTATAAACATTTTTATTTTGAATTTAACAATAACACAAATTCATTTTTCACACGTTTTTTCATAGCTACAACTTCAACTCTTTGGACAAGTAAAGTTATTTTCAGTGTATCATTATTCTAAGCATAATTTCAATAAAGTGTGCAGGAACTTCTTGTGTTATTCAGGATTATTTCATCTTTATTTGTATCCTGGAGGTAGAACTGATGGGTCAAAAGGTAGGAGCGCTTTAAAGGCCTGTGATACATATTGCTAAAATGCTTCTAAGAGGGTTGTGCTAATTAACACTCCCTAGAGAAATGCAGAAAAGTAAGTTAAGCGAAACTCTTTTAATCATCATTTTCTCTTCTCTCCTGTCTATTAAATTTTTAATGTGTGTTAATTAGATGGGTGAAAATTTTCCTCTCATTTTTGCAACTGCCTCCTTTTTAATTTTTATAAGAGGCTGGAACCCACCTCCCACCCCACATGGGCCTATTAGTCATTTCTAATTCCTCTTTTGTGAAGTGCTTTGTTCGTGTCCTTTACTTGTCTACTGGGGTCTTAGCTTTAGTTTTTCTTTCCTTATTTATTTATACAAAATTTTTATATGTGAGGCACCACTGGGTTCTCTTCTCCTTTGCTGGCTTTTTCCTTCCTATCCTCACCCCTGGCAAGAAAGATGTCTTTAAATATCCTGACACATACATAGATTTCTATAAAAATGATCAGTGTAATCAAGACAAAGGGTTTTTTCAGTTAATCATTCCCTTCGTTAAAAAACCCTAAAAGTCAGAAGTCTATACCACAGAACCGTAGGGAAACACAACCGTAGGGAAACACAAAATAACAGTATGAGCTCCATACTGTTATTGATTCCCTGTGGGATTCAGGAGGACACTGCCCTGCTCTGGAGTTCAATTTCTCCTGCACTGATCATGGGAGGACACTGACAGAGTTGAAGTCAGGGCTGGGGATAGAACCAGAGAAGTAGAAAGGGGAGGAGAGAGTGTGGCTTCAGAAAGAACACCTCCCCCAAACCAATGAAAACCAACAGGCAAGCAAGCAAACACCATCAACAAGATGCATGCGTACATAAGCTAGGAGCTATCTGCACTGTCTTCTAAACACTAAGTCACTTCATGATTGGCTACTGGCAATTAGTAATTTTTCCAGGAATGAAGCTTGAATATCCTTCCAATCATGATGCCCAAAGCAGCTCCTTTTTGTCCAAGTCAAGCAAAAGCAGCTACTGTTGATTGTTATTTTCTTATGTGACATATATAGATATATGTTATCTCCAGGTTTCTCTAAAGAACTGTGGCTAATTATTTCTATGTATCTCTGTCTATCTATCGTCAATCTATTTAACTTGGCCACTACTCCTTAGCCACGACCATTTTTATTAATGTGTTGATCCCAGTGCAATCTTTTCAACCTGGCTTATTGACAGGTCATTCTGTTTTGTTGATGATTTGTTCATAAAGGTATGTGCTTTGAGTGTTTATGCTCCAGATGTGGGGCTATTCAGGTGAAACCAAATGCCATTTGTACAATAGCTCCAAGGAGTGAACCCTGACTCTTGTGAGGGTAACTGGCTGCTGTAACATGGCAGGGCTGGAGTTACTGTTCACTGGACACAGACACCTAAATCTGGATCCAAACTCTGTGGTTACCCTGAGTCAGATGATTCCTACTAAGCCCACCATACAACTTCAGATGTAGCGTTCTTCTGTCAAAATGTATTATCACAAACATGGTGACTTAACACAAATTTTTTATCTTACAATTTCGTAGGCTAGAAGTTCAACATAGGTCTATCTGGGCTGAAAGCAAGGTGATAGCAAGGCAGTGTCCTTTCTGGAACTGTAGGAGAGAATCTGGTTCCTTGACTTTTTCAGCTTCTGGAGGCTGCTCACATTGTTTGGCTCATAGCTCCCTTCCCGTGTCTTCAAAGACAGTAATGCTGGGTCCCTCTGACCATTCTTCCACAGTCACATCTCCCTCTGACCACAGCCAGAAAAGGTTCTTCACTCTCAAGTACTCATGGGATTAGATAGAACCCACCTGGATAATCCCAAATGATCTTTCGGTCTCAAAGTCCTTAATCACACTTGCCAAGTTCCTCTGGCCATTTAAGGTACCATATTCAGAGTTCCCTGGAATTAGGATGTGGACATATTGGGGGAGGAGTGTTTTATTCTTCCTATCTGTCTTAGTTCAAGCTGCTATAACAAAATGCCACAGACTAGATGGCTTATAAGCAATGGGAATTTATTTCTCACAGTTCTGCAGGCTAGAAGTACAACATCAGGGTGCCATTGTGCTCAGGTTCTGGTGAGGGTCCTCTTCTGGGTTGTAGACTGCGGACTTCTCGTTGTGTCCTCACATGGCAGTGGGGAGAGAGGGAAGCAACAGGCTCTCTCATGACACTCATAAGGGCACTAATCTTATTCATGAGGGCTCCACCCTTATGACCTCATCTACTCATAACTACTTCCCAAAAGCCCCAGCTCCTAATACCATCATCACACTGGGGGAAAGGGTTTTGACATATGGATATGGGAGGGAAACATTCAGTGCATAACACTACTGCAACAGAACACACCATTAAAAAGAAAAACAGATGCATTCTAAACTTAGGGTGAATTCTTAGTATAAGCTCATCAACTTCCAGTCCTGAGCAAGATTTCCGGTCTCCTAAGATTTTATGTACTAGAGTTTTAAATATGATATAGAAGAAAAAGTATAGACTTGATTCAAATGCCACTCTGGAACTCTTTTCTGTGTGGCTTTAGAAATGTGGCATCGCCTCCATCAGCTTCCAGTTTTCCTTGGAGCAGGGGAAAGAGCCTGCTTATATAAGCTTCCTATGAAGTAGGAGTCTCAAAAATATGAAGCAGCCCCCCACTTATTCCACAGGCTTCCATTCTCCTTCCAGCAACCCTGGACTGTAGGTAAGGCTTCTCCTACATTACTACATACACACTTATGCTCTCCTTAGTTTACCGTAGAAGAGACAGCTTTAGGGACTTGGGTTACCTTAACTCAATGACTAAAATTTACACACACCTTGAAATCCCATTTATTTACCTGCCTGTCTACCCAGTATCTCAAATCCACCTCAAAATCTCCATGTTCAAAATTAAATTCATTGTCTTCCCCACATTACTTGCCAAAACCTGGTCCTCTTTTGGCATTTCCTATGACAGCTGACAGCCCTAGCAGTCACCTTTAACCCCCATGGGCCACTGACCTCTTAAGAGTGGAATTCTTCCACTTCTCCAACAACCACGTGGTTTGCGCAGCAACCATCCCCTGTTGTCTTTAGTGGTCACCTAGCAGATGTCCTACACTCTCTCTCACTCTTTTCTAACCATTTTGCAGCAAAAAACTAGGATGATCTTTTCCAAATACCCATCTGGTTGTGTCATCCTTTTTGCTTGAAACCACTCAATACGTCTTCACCCTGAGTGGCCATGCTTGGTCTGCTTAGTCCCTGAACTCGTCTTTAGCAAGCATTCCTTCACTCAATACTTTCATCCACTCAGCATTTGGTGTGTAACTCACAGAATGTCCCGTGTTTCCCACTAAGAGAAGGCTTTTGCGTGGGCTCTCCCCTCTGCCTGATAAACGCATCCACTACCCGCATCCTCTGCCAACTCTGTTTATATAAAGAGCTCATCTGTCCTTCAGGTTTGGAGTCAGATATCTGGCTCTTACTGAAGCCTTTCTTTGCCTCCTAAGCTGGATCAGATTTTGTTGCCTTTACTGCAGTTTGTGACTGTGTTCTCATGCAGGTGAGGGAATTTGTGTGTCTGCTTAGAATTATATTTTCAGCACATAGCACAGGCATGACACATAGTAGGCCCTCAATTACGTGTTAATTATCTGCCTAATAAATGCATGAAATCTATACTTCCAACTAAGGTTGCCCTATTTCAGCTTCACATATATCACTGCACATATATTATTTCAATAGTTTACTGACTGACTTCCCTTTTCCAGGTCTCTCTTTCTCTCTCTCCACAGTGTCACAAGAATGATCTCTCAAATGTGTAACTCTGACGATGCCAACCCCTTGTTTTTATTTATCTGTTAGTTTGTTTATTTAATCGATATGCCCATTGCCTACTGAGAGAATTCCAACATTCCTTAGCTTTATTTATAGCCCTTCCAAACACAGGCATTTCCTATCTGACTCCCCTCCTCTCTCCTCCACATACCCGCAGTTTCAGCCAATGTGAGCTGGTCATTCTTGCTGGGATTTAAGGCTGTACTTGCAGTCTTGCCATCCCCTCTGCTGTCTCAATTGCCCTGCTTTCCAGCTCTGCATTCCTCTGGCTTCCTCATAGCCCAAGCCCTCTAGCCGGCTCCACCAGCAGTCTGCTTTCATCCTGTCCAGTTGGTCATCCTCTCTCCATCCCCCAAATGCTCACGCCTCTCTCCACCACTCACACAGTGCAGCTGGACTAGAGCTGTAACACGCACGTGTCCGGTTCACGCATGTCTTCTTTCAGCCAGTTAATACATCTTCATTGAGCTT
Source organism: Delphinus delphis (assembly GCF_949987515.2). Lineage (NCBI taxonomy): Eukaryota > Metazoa > Chordata > Mammalia > Artiodactyla > Delphinidae > Delphinus > Delphinus delphis. Next base: position 38,746,757 of record NC_082702.1, on the reverse strand, counting down.
CTATTATACTCTAGGCACTATCGACAAAAGCATGAATAAGACATAATTTCTGCCCTCCAGGAGCTTACACCCTGGTGAGCAAGAGACAGGCAAGTAGTAACTGAATGTAGTCTTCAAAGTATTTCTCTCTCTCTCCCTCTCTCTTTCTCTCTCTCTCTCTCTCTCTCTCTCTCTCTCTCTCTATATATATATATATGCCTCTCACTGTTGTGGCCTCTCCCGCTGCGGAGCACAGGCTCCGGACGCGCAGGCTCAGCGGCCATGGTTCACGGGCCCAGCCGCTCCGCGGCATGTGGGATCTTCCCGGACCGGGGCACGAACCCGTGTCCCCTGCATCGGCAGGCGGACTCTCAACCACTGCGCCACCAGAGAAGCCCCCACGCACATATATTTTAATGAAAAAGTGTTGTTCCAATAATAATCAAGGCCTCGGGGGCTTGTGGTAGAAAATGTGGCTCTCTGTGTCTAAATGCAAGAAGATGTAGCAAAGACCATAGCATTTTATAAAGTCCTGCATATTAACAGCATTTCTGCATCAGGAATGGAGCCAGATCCAGTCTCTGCAGACCCACCCCGTGTCTGTCATTAAGAGCCAAATGACTACACTCTTTACTCAGAATAATGAGCAGCAGTGCTGTTTGCCATTATAACATATGACAGCCAACTCCATTCAGAGAGGCACTTTGAGAATACAGCCTTAATGCAGTGTTGTCTTAATCAAATACTTCTTTATCGATTGCTTATGGTTAAAAAGAAAATGATAGGTTTGTATAACTGACCCTAAGGAGAAGTGTTAGCTACAGCAGCTTTATTATGTCTTTGTACAAAGTCAACCATGAAGACCCAGATCCTAATGGATTCATTTTTAGAGGAACAGTAACAGTCCCAAAATACGATCAACCAATGTGATTACATATATGCATTTAAAAAAATTAAATAACTTTTAAAAGACAAAATGAGAAAAGCTGCTTGCAGCGGAAGTGGGAGATGAGACAGTATCTCCATTTCTAGTATTTTCTAAATATATGCCTCCTTGCCTTTGAGTCTCCGGTTCCATCTACCTAGACTGCTCTCTTCACACTGCTCCCCAGGTGCACATAGGGTGTCCTCAGCCACGTCCTCCTCGTGACAGCATCACATGCTGAGCTCATTACAGTCTGTACGCCCACTAGCTTGTGAACTCAAAGAAGGCAAAGGTTGGGTCTCATCCTCCTTTATGTCCCTACAGTAGGTTGTGAGTGTCTGTCCAGTGAAGGAAGAGTTCATTCCAGTTGGTTAGAACACTAATAACTAAGTGGTAAAAGGAGAGAAAATCTAAACACTTCCCACAATAGACAATGCGATCTCAAAGTAAACTTTGTAAATAAAATACTTAAAGTTATTAATAGAAAACAATACTAAAACAAACAACACTATTAAATAAACATGGTTTTAAAATGATAATGCCAAATGCTGTAGAACTTATAGCAAAACGGGGCTAGATGACCCACAGCAGTAGCTCGACGATATGCATAGAGTTTTATTTATGTAGGGACGCGACTGGAAATGAGTTAGTAAGTTATGGCCTATCAATCCAATAGGGAGTTTCAAAACAATTAAAAGTGATAGTTTTGAAGATGATTCTGACATGAAACTGTTATGAAATTGTGTGTTTCATAATAAACAAAAGCTGCAGAGAAAACATAAACAGTTTGACTTTGGATGTCACACTAAGGGAGAACCTTTAGTATGTTTTATTTTTATTTTTATTAGTGTGCTCTACTGCTTCAGCAGCATAAAGGTTGATCATCTTTTCTAGGGCCATGTCCTAAAGTTCCATATTAAAATGCAATATGATCTCTAGCAATTTCATTTTCGTATAACAGTGTGACTCAACACATTTTTTAATTAAATTATGAAAATATCCCTTTCACCTCTTCATACAAATACTGTTTGATATGTTTGTGGATCTGGGTGACTTTACTGGTTTCTTGCATTTATGTAAAAAAAAAAAAATACAGGTCGATTCTAGGTAAAGATGGCAGATTGAAGATATACATATATTTTCTCTCCCCCTCAAAATGCCATTTAAACAACAATATAGTGTTTCTTTTTTTGTTTGTTTTCTGTTTTTTCATTTCCTTTATAGTTTATTACAGGACAATATAGTTTCCTGTGCTATACGGTAGGACCTTGTTGTTCATCTATTTTATATATAGCAGTTTGTATCTATTAGTCCCAAACTCCCAATCCTTCTCTCCCCCACCCAGGGTTTCTTTGAAAGGCATAAATACCAAGAACAGAGAATGAAAGAGGGACATCATCTACAAAACTTTGGAAGCTCAAAAGCAGATGGATAAATAATTACCTTACTAGTACAGAGAAAAATGAATCAAGCTGGTAATAGGGAAAGTTGAGAAGCAACCTAGTTTAGACCATAGAACCCCCGAGTGGATCAGGAACAGATATCACCTCTGAAAGTAAAGGTGAAGACGGTGCTTTCTGGTTTTTTTTTTTTTTTTTTTTTGCTCCGACCAGAGACTGAACTTTACTGCCCTTGGCAGTAAAAGGGCAGAGTCCTAACCACTGGACCACCAGGGAATTTCCAAAGATGGCACTTTTAAGGAGGAGGACCACTGTTGAATGTGTACCTGAGAAACATTTTGATTTCCAGATTGCTTCCCTGACTCTGCTGGACAATTTTCTCTCTCCCATGTCAGCATAAGACTGGAGGTTTTATTCTCTACCAAAGATGAAGCAACAATTCTGCTTTGCAATATAAGGAACTTTATAAAATAAATGTGTATATTTGCCTTTTAGAACCATCACCCTGGTGCCTGGAGTGAAGGGTTTGAGGGGTGAGATGGAGCTAGAAGGAAGGGAAACCAGCGAGCCAACTTCTGAAAATTGGTAGGAGATCACTGAGGGGGTGGGCAATGGAGAGAGATTTTTTAGGAAATAGATATCACAGGGCTTCATAAGTGACTGAATGGAGAGAAGAGGCAGAGAAGAGTAAGTCAAGGATGAGTCTCAGATCTCTGTATTGGATGATTTCTACAAGGCCTCCCTCTGGCTTTGTCTACTCCCCACTCATTGTTTTCATTGTCTCAATATTTCTGTGATAAACCCTGGTTGCTCAAATCTTTGGGGGAAGGCAGTGGAGAAAACCTGCCTCACCTATCATTTCTGCATCCTTCCTCTACTCCAAGCTCTAGAGCAGGAGTGAGTTTTAAGGAAACTGGGGAGAAAAAACAGGCTGACATTTGTGAGATGCTCACAAACCAGGTGGTAGTAACTTAAGATTTCACGTATCGGATGTGTAAATGCAGAATGATGCCCTTTCCTGTGCAAACTAGCCATTCCTACCATGTGCCATCTGGAGAAATGATTCTATTTGTCTTTGCTATTCAAGTGGTTTGGGGAATAACAACTCACTGTAGCATCAAAACTGTCCCAGCATTCTTCTCCATTTAAGGTGTTGATAAATCTTCTTGGATAATATTGCTGAAAAGTAGTGCACGGGGAGAGGGAAAAATCAAGCGAATTCTTGCTTTGCTTTATCTGGGCAACACTTATTTTAAGCGGTATCTACTGGTATTTGGCAGTAGAATGAGGCACATTTTAATGTCATGTAACCATTTAAAAAACACCATTTTCTATATTTTTATGTCTTGCTGTAATTGCAGAAGGAATCAAGAAATATAGACATTGACCTTGACAATGGATAAGTATGGCACCTAGACTCAGTTTAGCCATTACCAAGTTACATGTCTCATTATCCTGTCAAGTTCCTGGAAGCCACATGCAGTTGAGCCTAAAAAAATCCAATAAAATCCTTTTCATTATGGCCAGGGAACAACTGCAGAATATCTGCGTGGATAATACTGCCACATCTTTTTTAGGAGAACAGCTGGTAGCTCAATGGCCTTCTTTCTTAAAAAAAAAAAAAAAAAAAGTGCCTCTTGCTCTGAAGTTTCAGCAGGAAACTGCTGCTTCATCATAGAGTCATGTCACATATTCTATGGTGCTAAACTTTGCCGTAGGAGTTGAGAAACAAAAATGAAAGAAAATTGATGCGCCATATGAATTGGCGCCAGTGAACAGAAAGTAATGGGTGCGCATAAAACTCAGCATCTACTGAGAGTGAAGGGTACACAGTCCATTGACATTCAGAACTTGAACATTAGCACCATTTCAGATGCCTGGAGGAAAGCTAACACTCAGCGGAGGGTTTATTGCTGGTGGTGTGATCTGATCATGGGTTCTTGGTGCAATTTCAGGGGGATGAAGTGTGTAGGAGAATGGACTCACATGAAAAGGCTTGACTCTGAAGGATCAGAAACGATGTGAGAGATTCTTTAGAAATGAGAAGCAAGAGTCAGCTAGAATACTTTTCACATGGACACAGGCATGAATGTAATAAAATACAACTGTCCTTAACATGTAAGAGGCGAAATAGCTCTGTTCCATGAAGGGAGACAGTGCACCACAGTAATTAACGAAAAAGGTATTAATGCAATTTATATACAAAGAGTGCTCATAAATCATTTAGAAAGAACATCCTAATGATACATAAGGAAATGACACAAACACTGAGCATTACACAAGAAGATATACACCCAGAACAAACATGTGAAAGGTTTAGCCTGAATAATACACAAAGTGCTAAGTAGAACAGCCATGAGGTATTATTTTGCATCTTTTATTTTGATAGAAAGCAATAACACAAAAGATGCATTGGAATGGCCATACTTTTATATTGCTGATGGTAATAAATTTTTGTAAATCTCTTTTTGGAAGCAAGCTGTCAATAGGTATAAATACATTCCTACCTGGTAAACAACATTCTTGAAATCTTTTCTGGGTTTAATAATCCAAAATGCCGGAGAAGTTGCATATATGGAGATGTTAATCTGTGTGCGTGTTTTAAAGTTTAAAGTTGGAGGCAGTCTTACTGTCCAAAATGGAGCAGGTTAAATAAATAGTGACATACCCATTGCCTAGATGAATTACTAAACATTCTAATTATGACAACTTCGTAGCAACACAATAGGCATTTATATGTTCAATTAAATGGAAAATAAATAAGAAGACTAATGGGAAATATACTGTGATTATAGACATGAAAAATAATAGCTAACATTTAAATAGTATTCTTCATTGCCAGCCACTTTGTTAAGCACTTTGCACTGATTATCCTATTGAATCGTCATAACAGCCCCGCGAGGTTAGCATCCCATTTACAGGTGCACAAACTTTGACTTGGAGACATTAAGTTACTTGCCTAAATTGACAGAGCTGGTAAGCAGACTTAGATATTCTGGCCTCTGCTCTGGAGTTCTTAAACGATACTCCATACCACTCTTTTCGTAAGATCTGGACAAGAACGTGAAAAAATTAAAATAAGCATATTCACCTAGTGGGATTCTCACCCACATTTTTTGATATTAGATTTTCATTTCAATAATACAAATTATTCTCTAAAACCTCTACTTCTGATGAAAAGGAGATGGATACAAATGACTGCACTAAATGGACGTAATGAAGGGAAATGGCAACTTGGTCTCATCCAATCTTGCGCAAGTACTGGGGAAAAAGAAGCTCTAACCATTGGCCTCCACCATAGGTTACCTTGGAGAAGCACCCTACGTCCTGCAGGATGTGTAGCAGCACCTCTCAGCCTCTATCCATTAAATACCACCAGCACACTCCTTCCAAACTGTGACAACCAAAGATGTCTCCAGATATTTCCAAATGTCCCCTGAGGGGCAAAATCATCCCTGGTTGAGAACCAGTGCCTTAGGTATTCATTTCCTTTCATTTGGCCTCCATGGTCTTCCTGTAGCCTTTTAATATTAATTTGATATGAATATGATTGTCCTAGAGCCCTTTTCCTACTGGGAAGAGGGCATCTACCCAGCCAACACAAGGATGACCCTTGGGACAAGGATGTTTTTATTTCTCAATGGAAGTTGACCACTTGAGATATACGTGGATCAGTCAGCATGGTGGGAATTTCTCATTTTTAAGTACGTACTCCAGGGACAGCATGGGACATGACACAGTGCTCAGAACCTGGCATCAAGCAGACAGACCATGTCTTCCCATTTACTAGGTTCATTTACCTCTCAACCTTGACTTTATCATCTCTAAATGAAAATAATAATAGTTATTTTGACAAATTGCATTGAGGATTAGAAAAGAGAGTATACATAACCATTAAGAAATTTTAGGATAACCCCAAGGAGTTTATAAGGTGGAGCAGGTGGGTATAGAGACATACACACATAAAGGCAGTGTTGGGTGAGAAGTTCCGTGAGTAATTCCCTCCATGAGAGGTTCCATGAGTATTTTTTTTTTTTTTAAGAATACAAGAGAGCCATTGCTTAATCATAAAAGGAAAAAGTCACCAGAAATACATTATAATTTTGAGTCCATATACACCTAACATTGGAAAAATCAAGATATATAATGTGAAAATTAACAGAATTAACTGGTAATTAAAGTGATAGAAAAACTGATAGAAAAATTTGGATGACTAACAGTAGAATTAAAAACAGAAAATATACCTTCTGAAGCAGCAGATATGGTAAGAGCAAAGTAAATAAATCCCCCACTAAAAGAGCCAGAATTCAAGGGAGCCGCAAAGGAAACAAGATGGCAAAAGCAAAGCAAAATGTATGTGTTTTAACACATGTACAGAAGTTCATCTTTCTTATTAAATGACAGATACTTTGAATGGGTCAAAAACAAAATTGAATTATATCTTAAGCAATATAAATAGACCCTAAACTGAGATTAGATTGGCTTTTCCCTGTAGATGCTTCCTAGCTCCCTGTACCTCTCTCAGTATTGCATTCATCACAGTTTAAGCGATCTTCCACCAAGACTATAGGTTAAGAGAGCATGGATTAGGTCACTGCAATATCCCTAGTACCTGCATGGTGTCTGGTTTACATTAGGCACTCAAAAAATATTTTTTAAAATAATTAAATGGTGCTTCCCTGGTGGTGCAGTGGTTGAGAGTCCGCCTGCCAATGCAGGGGACACGGGCTGGTGCCCCGGTCCGGGAGGATCCCACATGTTGCAGAGCGGCTGGGCCCATGAGCCATGGCCGCTGAGCCTGCGCGTCCGGAGCCTGTGCTCCGCAACGGGAGAGGCCACAACAGTGAGAGGCCCATGTACCGAAAAAAAAAAATAATAATAAAAATTAAATGAAGAAATAACTTTTGAATATACAGGGTATGATGAAAACACAGGGGAGAGAATAATGAATTCTGCCTGATTCAGGGCAGAAATACAGTCAAGAAAGTGGCTACATTTGTGTTGCATCTTGAAAAGGAAAAGAATTTCCCTAGGCAGAAATAAATACGAAGGACGTTCCAGGCAAAGGTGAGTACATACTAAGGCCTGACTGTGAAAAGCCTTGTGTCCCATGTTATATGGCTTGGAATTCAACCTGAAAACCACAGAGGCTCTCACTGAGACGTTTAAAAGTAGAACTGTCATTCTCAAATTCATAAACGTTGCCATGAAGTCTCTGACTACTTTTTAACAAAAACTGTGGTTTAAATATGGAAAAGATCAAGCATTTATAAAAGTAGAAGGAAGAGTATAATGAATACCCACCTTATCCATCATTTAGTTTCAAAGTATATTAGCTCTTAGTAATCTTTGCCTCATTTATAACCCTACCCACTTTCCTTATCTTGGGTAATTTTGAAGCAAGTTCCAGACACCAATTTATTTCATCTGTAAATATCTCCTTTTCTCTCTCTAAAAGCAAAAGACTATGATGTCAACACAACCATAATCCTATAATTAAACTTCCCTCTCTCTCTCTCCCCCTGCCCCCCGCTTACCCCAAGGAGTTTATAAGGTAGAGTAGGTGGGTATAGAGACATACAAACAGAAAGGTAGTGTTAGGTGAGAGGTTCCATGAGTATTTCTCTGCTCCAGATTAGATTGGCTTTTCCCAGTAGTTGTTTCCTAGCTCCCTGTACCTGCATCAAAAGAAGTCCATATTTGAGGCATCCCTATATAAAAGTTAATGTTTATTTTATGCCACTGTGTCCAGAAGTACATGGTGAGGAATCACTGATTTTTAAAATGCAGTCAATATGGACTTGAGGTTGGACACAGACATCTCTGCTTGAGAAGGTGTGTCTCTCTTTGTCAAGGACTCTAGCAGTGGATTAATTATGGGAAGGACTTTGCTGAGCCTCCGAAGGTGAAAAGGAGGACAACCAATGATTCATCCCAGCTTTGCTCATGTGAGTTACGGAAGAATATTATTCAGGTTGAACTGTTATAAACAGAGGGAAAGAGGTAGATTGTAAAAAAAAATTAAATTTGAAAGAGACAAACTTACAAGTTCTGTGTGAAGTAGAACTCTACAAACATATTACCTATAATATATATAGAGAGATATATTTATAGTATGTAGACAGATACACATAGATAAGTGTGACAAATTTCTCTTTAAAAATCTAGTAGAAAGTTGTAATATTACAGCTCAGAAGCTAGAGAAAGAAAGAAAGAATCTTTATTGGGTACTGTCACAGGCAAAATACTTTGCACACTTGATCTTATTTCAATCTTTCCAAAGACCCTATGAGGATTATAGCTGAGGAGAGGAAGGCCCCACGCAGTTAAATAATTTTCCAAAGTTTACTCACAAGAAGCAGGGAGGCTGGAACACAAGGCTAAGTCTGCAACTCTTCATTACTTGCTTCCCCACTCTACCTCCTGACTTTAAAATACATTGATGGTTTCCCCCACTACTGCAATAGATGTGTGTCTCAAATCCAGTTGTTCTCAACAAAGAGCCACAAGACTGAGAATCTGGACCAAGTTTTATTTTTCATTAAATGGAATTATGAGAATAAACAAGAAATACTGCTAACGTAGAATACACTGCACCCTTCTGCTCAGGAATGAGTCAGAAATCCAAGGAAAAACCAAACCAAGCCACAACTAATAACTAGATATTGTTTTGGCTGAAGCAATGATAGAAGGATTACTTACTATTGATGTTCTACTCATGGGGTTGAGGCAGAGCCTGGAGAACTCTTGGATCTTTTATTAGAACAGCAATTATCCCGTACCAGAGACAGAAAGACCTCTTTTGTTTGTAAGACAAACTACTTGGGTTACCTTATCATGTCTCTATCAGGATCTAGGAAGTATAATCTTGATGTAATTGTGAAATGAAGATGTAATTTGAGGATCCTCCATTATGTTGTGGAGTTTCCTCTACATCACTTAAGGTACTTTGTGAACAGTAACTAATTATTTTATAATTGACAGAAATCCTGTCTCCATCTATTCTCTGACAAATTACCCTAGCCAATATATATATTTTAAAACCTTTGGACATAAATCAAATTGATAAAGATATTTTAAATAGAAAAACTGAGCACTCCCCAAATGTTTCTAGATCCTTTCAAAGAATAGAACTGATAAAATATGTCTGTTTTATAGGTCATAAGTCTAATTTTACTTGACCTCCTCAGCCTTGTCTTCATATTCTTTCTTTTATACTGAAAACCCTGCTTCCTGACATAACTAACATTATGACACATTTATTTTTCTGTAACATTTACCAGTCTACATGAGGATGTCCGCTCTACCTTCATATTATTTGACTTGGTAAAAGTCAGTGGCACACGTTCCGATTCTCAAAAGTAAGAGAATCATTCCCAGATGTTTGGGGATGGTCTTTGGACTCAGCAGACCTCAGCACACCCATATGGGACTCCCAGCTCTCCCAGGTCTACTGAGGTTGCACAACTCTTTCCTAATGTGGTTTAGCTGCAGTGAGAGATCAGGCTTCCCTGAAAGACATGGACATCGTCATCGTCGGTCTCCCTGGAAGGGGGCTGAACGAACGACCACAGGCAATGAGAATTCTGACTCACTCGCTGGCTGAAATCACTTAACCTCTCTGAATGTCAGTGTGTTCACCTGTGGGGTTATACCAACCACACACGTTTTTGTGGATTAAATAAAATCTTTAAAGTAAAGCAATTCTGTTAGTGTGGAAGCCAAGTAACTATAGGTGGGAAGTTGCACTTGCCTAGAAATCTTTCTACAATCTGTATCTATATTTTTTAAATGAGTGACTTAACTCTTAACTTTACAGAAGTAACTAGGTTCAAAGCTTCCTGAGCATGGGCACTGTTAATTTTTTGTTCATCCCAGAAATCTCAGGGTCTAGCACATTGACTGGCACAGCACAGGATCTCAAAGTCATAGCTTCTGGGTAAGAAGTAACATCAATCAATCATCAGTTATTTATTGACTGCTTACAATGCACATGTGTGTGGAGCAGATGGGAAGTATATGGCTGCTTTACTGCTCTATTGCAAGCTCTGTGAAAACAGTAACCCCACCTAACCGGCTCAGCTCTTTCTCTATAGATCTATACTATCCAAAACACTTTCTGGCATAATATAGATGCTAATAAATATGGATGGAGTGAACGAGTACTTCTATCAAGTGTCTATGAGGGTTGTAGGGAGAAAGCATACATTAAAATTTTGAGAACCACTCACTCCCAATCTGTGGGTCTTGGGGATACAGAGGTGGAAGGCTTTCAAGGGGAACAGAAGGGCTTCACAGAGGAGGTAGGAACCCGTTACTATGATCACAGGAATAGGCTTTTGGGAAGTGGAAAAGAAGCAGGATGGCCATCTCTGAGGGGAACAGCAGGTGCAAACACAGAGAAGTGGGTGCAAGAAGGGCGTGCATGGAGAGAGATGTATAGCAACAGGGCCACTCCACAGCGTTCCCTGGAGGAGCCTGTGTCCTTGATGGAGACCTTACTCTGTTCTGTCCTGGATTGATGGATGGGACCAGCCATTTACATTCTCTCAATCTCAGCAGTTCTATGACATCCTAGTTGTAGCACTTATCACAGAGGGCCCTGTATATGACAGTGTCTCTAAGATTTTTGAAACATGAAAATTGCCATTTGAAACCCTTAAATTGTTTTCTGTCTCTCAGGCTTAAATTTGCATTTATCATTGTAGAAGAGTGTCTCTTTTTCCATGGAAATCACTTCAAGGATTTCTTAGATACTAAAACGTTAAACAAAGTTCCACCCAAAGACCCTGGAGAAAATGCAAACCTTGACCCACTTGAATGCAGGTGTTTTAGGCAGACAGCAAGCTCTACTAAGCCATGCAGCTGACCATTCTGTAGCTCTGGGGAAAGAAATTATGTTTTTATTGTATATATATATCAATTTACTTTAGAGTTATGAGTGTTCTTTGGAATCTATTGCTAGAGATGTAAAATACTGCTGTGAGGACATGTAGGCACATGCTTAACCTCTTTCCATTGAAACAAAGGCAGTGAAACTCAAATGTACTGGGTTTGATACAACACAACATAATTTAATTTTTTGAGATGCAAAATGTGATGTCATTTAACACCAAATGAAGTACTGAGGTTGCACAATTCTTTCCTAATATGTTTCTAACTCTGAAGGTGACTCTAAGCTCCATGAGGAAAGGCAGCTATGCTGGAGGGAAGAAAAAACCGTTTTCATTTCTCTGGTCCTCACTGAATTCGAGACCTGGATCCCTGAAGAGCAGACGTGCTCAGGATACCGTCTACGGGAGGAGATGGACCGTCCCATCGTTCTAGCCCCACATGGTAGTCACCGGCAAGGGAAGGTGGTGGGCCAGTGCCATTGTTGTCACCTGCACTAGTTAAGAGTGTAGATTCTGAAGTCAGATGGGTTGAATTCAAGTTCTGACTTAATCCTTTGCTATTGGCTCAAGGTGGGCAAGTCACTTTACCTCTCCATGCTTCCTTTTTTTTATGTATTAGAATAAGGATAACAATAGCATCTGCCTATACGACGATGGGCGACTGAGATGGTACATGCAAGTCTCCCTTACTATGCTCTATTTCTTCTCACTATAGTACGTATCATGTTATAATCTATAGCTTTTTAATTTTAATTTTTTCAACTGAAGTATAGTTGACTTATAGTGTTTCAGGTATACAGCAAAGTGATTCAGTTATACATACATATTCTTTTGCATATTCTTTTCGATTATAAGTTATTATAAGATATTGAGTATAGTTCCCTGTGCTATACAGTAAATCCTTGCTGTTTATCTGTTTTATATATAGTAATCTATCTGTTAATCCCAAATTCCAAATGTATCCCTCCCCCCCCTTCCCCTTTGGGAACGATGAGTTTGTTTTCTATGTCTGTGAATCTATTTCTGTTTTGTAAATAACTTCGTTTGTATCATTATTTTAGATTCCACATATAAGCGGTATCATATGATATATGTCTTTCTCTGTCTGACTTACTTCACTTAGTATGATAATCTCTAGGTCCATTCATGTTGCTGCAAGTGGCATTATTTCATTCTTTTTATGGCTGAGTAATGGACAAAGAAGACGTGGTATACATACATATATATATATATATACATATAATGGAATATTACTCAGCCATATAATCTATAGTTTTTTATGCTTTTTTTTGGTCTCTTTCTCCCCATGGAAATATAAATACAGTGCAGGGATTTCTGATGAATCACTAGTATAAAATTTTTTGTATTACTCATAGTACAGTGCCCAGCCCCCAGCAGGTGCTTAATAAATGTCTCTTGACTGCATAAAGCACTTAGAGGATGCTCAACAAATGTAAGTGATCATTAGCATTGCTCTTTCTTCCCTTCTGTCACTCAGAGTGTCCAGGAAAGTCTTGTACATGTGAGCCTGGTTTCTGGTGTGTGTGGGACAACACAGAGCAACCTATTTCATGGCTGAGACACAACGGCCCTACCACCTCCACAGCGGCACCGTCCTGCCTGCACCACAGGAGAACCACTGGAAATCACAGAAGCCCCACTATGGAATTCTGTCCAGTTTATAAGCCAGCAAAGTCTGGACATTTATCTTATACAAGGTAAGAGGAAAAAAAAGAAAGCTAATGCTACTTTATTTTTTTTTCTACCAGGGATGTAGAGCTTATCCCACTAGTGTTACAAGGAGAGAAGGTCTACAGTTACTTCTTATCTCCGGTGGCAGATGTTCTGTCTCACCTTTGAGATGACAAGATAATAGATAATGATAATATTAATAATGACAAAAGTGTAGCTGATACTCTACTAAGCCCTTCACGGGCGTTATCACATTTAACCCCAACAAGTCGAAGTTAGGTAGTCATGTGATCATTTTAGATGAGGAAACTGAGGCCCAGGAGGTGCAGTGATGTGAGGGAGGCACAGGAAGAGGAAGCAGACCACGTGTGCGGCTCATAAACACGGTATTACACTGACTCTAAGTCTATGCATGGGTCCAGCTTTTGAAGGCGGGTGATGATGAGGGAAAGGCATGTACATCACTACTTACAGAACAGGGCTTTAGGAGGTGGGGTAAGAGGCCTGAGTGTGGGGAACTGAACATGCCTAGGAAACTAAGGGGCTTTCTAGAAGCGGTGACATTTCCTAGAGACAGCAGGATGGAAGCAACCGTAGTTCATAGGCCAAGAACATGCACACGGGGGAAGTGAAGAGGTTCCACAGGCAGCAGCGTGTCAAATACAGAGATGTGAAAGATGCTGTTGCTCCCAGGGGATGCTGAAATGGACAACTGGTCTTTATTTCCGTCTGGGCTGTCTAAATGTTCATGTGCATAGAAGTCACCTTTGAAGCTGGTGAAAAATGCAGTTTCCTGGGACTCATCAGGTCCAAGGACAGAGCTCAGGAGGCTCATTTTAGCAAGAACTCCAAGTCCTCTGATGATATCCTGTGGATCACATTTCAGGAAATGTGGCTATTTATGGCTTTTAGGAAAGGATAAAATAAGGAATGTGGTCAGATCCCTGTTTTATAAAATCCCTCTCATGGGGCATGAAGGATGCCCTAGAAGAGAAGAGCTGAGTCAGGGGAGCTCCTAGAAGGCTGACCCAAGAGTCCAGGTGAGAAAGGCAAGCGCCTGGACCCGCGCAGGGCTGAGGAGGTAGAGGTCTCATGGAAGCAGGCTCAGAGCTACGGGCGGCTTCCCTTGTCTGAGAGTCTTCATTCAGTCAAGTCATGACCACTGGCTGGGGCAGTGGGCAGGAAGGTTGGCATCTGCTAGAAGAAAACTCCATGTCAACAACAGGAATGAAATATGCCCTGGAACAAAAGGCGGCTGACATGCAAACAGGTTAATTCAATCAGCAGTATTTTGAGAAGGAGAGCTGTTCAACTTTCATGACATTTCAACGTTCTGATAACATTCTGAGATATTTCACAGACACCCTTGATTAACTCAGCAGCAGGCAATGCCAAAGAGGAGGCACCGCATCATCATTTCACAGGAGGAAGTGGGTTGTGTTCATTACTCAATATCTACAGAGAACGTAGTATGGTGGTTAGAAACAGTGGCAGGGGCAAAAACGGCTTGGATTCAGCAGGCCCTTTGGGGTGGCAGTGATGGAAGAGAATAACACAATTAACGATGCAGCTGGGTTCTAGGTGAGGCCCAGGTACAACTTTACAAGCGTTCAGAGGTAGGAGAGATGGCTCCTGGCTGGGATGGTAATCCAAGAGGCTGTGGGTGTTGGAAGAGGGACCTGGTGGTGCACGCAGAGATTAGATAGGGAAGAGGTTTTAGGCTGAGGAAATAGCTTGAGAGCATGGCTAGGGATAGCCAAATGGGGATTGAAGAAATAGGGCACAGAAGCTCACACAAACTGAAGCTTAGGGTGCATAAATGGGTGAAGGATTGGAAAAAACAAGTAAAACAAACTACATTTACTGAGCACTCACCACGTGCTGGGAGTGCTCTAAGCGCCTTGAATGTATTGACTCCGAATCTTATGGGATGGCTCTTAAGCCTGCCAGACAGAAGGGTTGAAGGCCTTGAACACTGGGCAAATAAGCTGGGATTTATTCCTCAGGGTGGCGATCTCAAACTGCTCGGCACTGCCCTCGTGTTCCACGGAGGTGCTCTGGGGCATGAGGAAGGGAATCCAAAGGGCAAAGGCCCCCCACTTCTAAAGTCTAAACTAAAGATGACCTGCTCTCAGAGATTTGATTTTCTAGGCTTCTAAGTAAGGTTTTGCTCGGAGAAAACATTACTCTCATAATTTTTTAAGTCTGTAAATTATTTGTAGCAGTGGAATGTCATGATAAAAGTTGAACACATAAACACAAGATGAATCTAGGAGTATGTGTAGGATGACCTAAAGGGGAAAGTCAGCTTAAAAGTTTTTTAAATCGTCTAGGCAAGAGATACTAGAACCCAGTGCTGGGGCAATGACAGTGGTTATGGATGGGTCTAGAGGGAAGGCATAGGTGGGCTCCAGATGACTTGGAAACTGAGTGGGGAGTGCAGAGAAGGAGGAAAGGGGACAGGATGGCTCTCATGTGAGCAGACCAAGCAGTGTGCAAGGGATGAAAGGAGGAGCTCAGGTCTGGGGGTAATCAAGTTCCGTCTCGTCATGCTTCCCAATCTTCTCTCTGTGCAGAGGAGTCAGCTCTACCACTGGGAAGGACTCTGCGGTTACTCTACACCCAGCATGGCACGTCTCATGAAGTAAGGATTTGATAAATCTGTACTGACTTAATTTCACTATCCCGTGACATCATCTCAAGCTCAAGTTTTAGACAAGGTAGAGACAGAAGGTGCCTTTGTTTTTGACTTGAAATAGATGGAGGAAATGAGACAAGCTTCCAGGCAGCTCTTGGGGCATGGGTTCATAAGGCAGAGTGATGCATCAGAGAAAGCCATGGCTTTTGCAACTAGAAGGACTTAGTTTCCAATCTTGCCTTGTCCATTTTCAGATGTGCCACTTTGGGAAAGTTTTCTTAACTGTTCAATATCTGTTTTTGCATTTTTTTTTAATGAGAGAAATAATATAAGTCCTCCTAAAATGTTCTGATAATACACCATGATAATTTATGTAATGCTCAGAATACTGCTTGGGTATTCAGTAAGTGAAAATGAAAATATTAACACTGCCACCCCCACCAGACCATTCCAGAAATAGTTCCACTCATACCCCTATCTGTGTCCAAGGTCATACAGATTGACATACTTAAGGAGTATTTGTGTATATGGAAGGCTAACTAGGTAAATTAATGATAACATCCATGATATTCTCTAAAGTGGGTGCAAAGGTGATAGATCCACTATGCCAAGCTGTGAATGAAGGTTACAGTCAGCTCAGTACAGGAAAGAGGTGAAACCCTCACAGATGAGAGGACCCCACCAAGGGCATCGCATTTTATGACAGGTGCCATGTGGGAGGTCAGAAATCTCAGAGAACTGAGGCCATTTCATAAAGTGCTTTGTCTTTAATTCTCTGCCTAAGTATTTAGGATTTTTAGTATACTTTGGATGTGATTTTTTTTCTTCACTTTTGTTTTTTGAAGAAGGGTATATATATCAATATATATGTATATAACTTGATTTTGTAAAAAAAAAAAAGAACAAAAGAAAAGGTCCAGCTTCTTGAATTAAAAACAGTAACTGTGAAGCACTCAGCGTCAAAGTCAAATACTGAGGATTAATACCAATGCCATTTGTAATTTGCATAGACTACATTGTTTTAACTTCAATGAGTACACAACAGTTGATGACTTTGCCTGGAATCATCTTTTTCAAATGTTATTTTCAATTCAAAAGTGCCTTCCGAATAATACTGGATTTCCCTAACATGGCAATGGTATGTTGCCCAAGGAGGGCAGGTCTGCTGTGGAGATGAAGGGATGCTGCGGAAGCAGGGAGCTCCTGGGCTACCACCAGGTGTTCCACATGAATGATGAGGAAGCAGGCATCTACCGAGGCTGTATTTTCTGTTTCTCCAGGCACAATCAAGGCCTGGCAGCAATCCCGAAGGAGGGCAGACTTAGGATATTAACAGGTCCTTCTTGTAGTTTGTTGAAGCTAGCTTGTATTGGCTTGCAAGATTCAGTTGCTACATATTGAGACATTCTGGGAGCTAGTTGTTGGTAGCCTGAAACAGAACACGAGGGGGCATTTACACCAGGGAAATAGGCAAACTTTACAGTAAGTAGCCAGGAAAGAACTGAAGCCCAGGTCTGCCTAAACACATACCCTCAGGATCAGAGATAATCTTGAGGAGCATTTGTTGTCGGTGAGATGGATCTGAGCAAAGGAGTCCATTACCAATCTCTGCACATGCTTGAACTTTCCATTTCTCTCGACTCTTGAACAGAGGAAACAGAGGAAAAGAAAAAGCCGCTCCTCCTTCTTCATCTCACTTAGGGGGAATAAAACCTGCATCATCACACTCAGCTTCCCTCTGAAGGGCAGCTAGGTTCTACCATGGCCATTTTAATGCGTTATTTCTACATTTTGACAGATTTTCTCAGACTATGATCTACCTCTGAAGTGTAATAACATCCCAGATGGCATCTTCAATGAGGTATATGAATGGCCATTAATTCCAAATCAATATGATTACTCAGAGTGAGCTGGGTGTGTGTGCAGAGCGCATCTGTGGGTGTTCCCAACAGCAGGCTTGCACGATTTAGAGAGGAGAGAGTTGGAGATTCTTTGAGGAAGCAGCTGCAGAGTGGGGAAATGGTTAGCAGGATGGGGAACGGAAGAATGATGAACGTGAGTTATCTTGTATTCTATGGGATGCACTTAATCCCCAAAGCAGAAACCGAAGAATCATTATTTATTTATTCATTCACTTATTCCTTATCTTTTGTCCAACAAATATTTTTGAGCATTAATGGTACTATGTCATATGCTAAAAAGAGAAGAGTGAAAATGACACAGGTGGTCACTGCCCTGGGGAGTTACCATATGAAGGAGATGGTTATCAAACTAATTATTACACACATAATGATTTAATTTCAACTGTAATAGGTGCTCCAGTGGAAAACAATGTGATGCAACAAGACCAAATAACAGGGGATCCCACCTAGGCCTAGGTAATCAGATCAGATTTCCTGGAGGAAGTGATATTTAGCAGTGATTTGAAGGAAGAGGAGTTGACCAGATGAAGAGAGAAGGGTAAAGAGATCTAGGAAGATAAATGTGGATCAGAAAGTTTCTAGGTATGTTCAGGGAATGGAGAGAGCTGATGTGGCTGGCGTGCAGTGAGAAAAGAGGACCAGAGCAAAAGGCAGGGGGCAATCCTGCCAGGCCAGGTGAGTACTTTCTGGTGGGGCATTTATCCTAAGTTCAAATAACTAGAGGTGATGGGTTGAGGGTTTTGTTTTTAAAGTATATCTTGGGCTACTGGGGAAAACTGGAAAGAAACAGGACAGAAACATGAGAAGATCCTGGATCCTTGAACTCACTCTCATCCATTCATTCACAAATTCCTAGACATTCCTTAATGTCTCTACAGCCTGTGCCCACTCTGCCATCCTAAAACATTCTCTAAGAGAGCGATGCACAGAAGTGTAGGCACTGGCCAAACGATAGACGGGTATGCAATTTTAGAAAAAAGAACTTCTACTGGTTTACCAAATCTTGATTTGCTTTTTCCTTATGCTGCATGACACACAGATGCAGATTTGCAGTGCCTTCCACAGACTGTTCCTGAATTTGTTTCTGTTATGTGTTTGGGGAATTAGGTATGCAATTTTTAGTAAAGGGACTTTGCCCTGCTTTCTTCCTCATATGCCCCTCCACTTAAAATATTTCAACTGTGGCCATTTGTTTAGAGAAGCAAAGGGTCTCTACTTATAGAAGGGACAAGTAAGTCTTAGCAGTCCATACGATGCATGTATTCAGTCAACTAGATTTGGGGGTCTAATGATGAAAAAGCTGTTCCCTGTCCTTGGGGAGCTCACTGTCTGATGGCCCATTCAATAATCCGATATGCAATGACATAAATGAAATGATAAAGAGATACATGGGATCTTAGGGGAGTAGAGAGGAAGAAGCCAGGAACTCAGCCTTAGAATCTTTCTGGAAGTACCAAAGCCTGTGCTGAAGTTTAATTCAGGAGTAGGGGTTAGCCATGGGAAAAGTGATTGGAGATTAAGGAGGGGACCACTCCAGCCACAAACAGAGGTGTGGAGTCAATAGACCCCCAGTGCCTAAATCTCCACTGCAGCACGTGACCAAATGCATTTAACTATGTGCTTTTATATCTGTTCTTTTCCCTGAGTGTCAGTTTCAGAAGAGCACAATGCCATTCCCTCCATGGCTGTACTTAGGGGCAATATCTTATGACAGAAAGAGAGCAATTTGTGGGTCTCGCAGAACTTGATTTGGTTCCCACCTCCCCCACTAGCTGTGTGACCTTGGACAAAGCCCTTTAAACTTTCAGCTTCAGTTTGCTCATCTGTGAAGTTGCGCAGTAAGGTTTGTGGGTGTTCACTTACACGAGGTTCTCTAGGCAAGGTACCAATGGCAAGAAGACACTCAGTGGATGTTGAAATGGATTGAGGTCATTTGATGATATATGATCCAGTTGATATTTATGTTCAGATATTTTTTTCATGTTTCTGGTTGTGTAAGCACAGTCTTAGATTGAAAACAACCTTGTAAGTGATTTAAGCGTGAGAACCAACCTTGAGGCAGTTGCTTCATCTGTAAAATGGAGAACTCTGTTTAGGTGCCCTTCCACCTCTGAAACCTGAAAACTCTGGTTCAGATCCAACTCTAATTAATGAAGCCACATGCTACTTCTTCCAGCAGAGGGGTAAATCCATGTGGTCAGGGGAAAAGACGGACGCATTTACCAGGTAACTATTAACTTTTTATTGGGATCTTCAATGTAACATTGGGTACACTGGGTAATTTCCTTTTTTACCATATGTCCTTTGAATATCTATTTTCAATAGCAATGAAACTTTAAAAATTTCTCTCTAAATATTGGATATTGACAGTAATTGCTTGCAAAAAGGGGTTTTAGGTCATTCCGCTAATTGGTTTTACATAATTGATTTGGGAATGTTTTACTAACTTGAATTCTGACACTTGTACCCAGAATGCAATTTATTTCATTGTATCCAGGAACTATCAATTTTAAGGTGTATCATTATTACATGTAATACTAAACAAGAAATATTTCTGCCAATTAAACTATGACACAGTGATTCCTTATCACTGTTTTTAAAAACTCACTGAAAGAGCTCTTTGAGACTTACTTAGACATAGATTTTGTCATATGTTAGTCTTGTGCATTTATTTTAAAAAGTAAAATAAATTGGTCAAGGTCTTAATAAAGCTTCTTCATATTCAGAGTGAAAAATCTTCAGGGTCACTTTTGAATTCAGAGTTATTGATAGCTGGTCTTTCCCATATCAAGACCACTGGTGATATAGCATTTCTTGAAAGAGGGAACCATTATTGTAATGGGGATTTCCCCCTAAACTACGGATCCTCATTCTGCGACTTTTAATACATATGAACAGGCAATGGCAATTACATCAAGACTCCTGCCTGCCAGACTGACAGCATTCTGATTTCAGAGAAGTTAACATGTGAAAGAAAAAAAAAAAGTAAGTCAAAGGTGTCTGAGAATTGCTGAAGAACAGTAAAAATATGGTGTAGAATGTACCTGGGATTCATCAACTGGTCTGGGCTTATTTTAATCACTCTGGACCTAGATGGTTGTACAGTGATGATCCAGGAGCCATATTTTCAACTCCAGGATCAGTATTTCACTTTTTGAAGTTAGAAAAGGTCCATCATGACTGTTTTATTGTTCCTGTTAAAATTCCATTCTGGACCCCAAACTACAGCATCACTTAATGCTGATCAAATTATACCTTGGTGACATGCCCAGTGCCACATGACTCTTCCAAGAAAATGGGAACATTCATTTGGCAATAACAGTAACTACCAGAGTCCACATGATACAAAGGGAAACTTTTTTTCCCCTCTGATTTTATATTTTAACTCATCAATTTTCCCTTTCTATCTCACTTCAAAAATTGCTGCACAAATCTCTGGCGGAACTACGTGTGTTAGAAAGGCGTTTTCCTTACTTTCAGCTCCTACCATCTGTACTTCCCATTATGCACCTGACATAACCAGGTAACTGATATGACCTGCAGAAAGGGGCCTCTGGGAAGAGCCTGGGCATAACATGGCAGCCCCTAAAACTACAGCAATATTTCCCGGTGTCTCCCTGGTGGATTATCATGGTTTCTAACTAGCAAGATAACTATATTCATTATAGCTTGCTCATCTACTCTTCTATATATTCAGCAAAACTTTATGGACCAGACTGTATATAGTTACCTGGGATATAGTGACATAAAGAAATATCCCTGCCTTCCACGAGTTCAGAATCTAGCAATAGAACATATAAGATAATCAAAGAAGTCAAAGCAGTGCTTTAAGTGCTAACATCAAGGTAAGTACAGGATATTACGAGAGTGGTGAAGGGGGCTGGGCCACTCAGATAATAATAAGAGGGGGAAGGGGATCAGTCCTAAGAGGGGAAATGTAACATGAAATAAACGTGTGCACATTAGGTTCAAAAACAGAACAGAGCGATCCCATGTATGCCTCACCCAGTTCCCCCTATGGTGGCATCTCACATAACCACTGCACATTATCACAGCCAGGAAATCAGTATCAGCACAACACAACTACCAACATAGAAAAGGGAACCCTCTTGCACTGTTGGTGGGAATGTGAATTGTTTCAATCACTATGGAGAACAGTATGGAGGCTCCTTAAAAAACTAAAACTAGAGCTACCACACGACCCAGCAATCCCACCCCTGGGCATATAGCCGGAGAAAACCATCATCCGAAAGGATACGTGCGCCCCAGTGTACATTGCAGCACTACTTACAGTAGCCAAGACATGGAAGCAACCTAAATGTCCATTGACAGAAGATGTGGTACATATACACAATGGAATATTACAAAGCCATAAAAAGAATGAAATCATGCCATTTGCGGCAACATGGATGGCCCCAGAGATTATCATACTGAGTGAAGTAAATCAGAGAAACACAAATGTCATATGATATCACTCATATATGAAACATAATTTAAAAAATGAAACAAATGAACTTGCTAACAAAACAGAAACAGACTTACAAATATCGAAACCAAACTTATGGTGACCAAAGGGGAAACGTGGTGGGGAGGGATAAATCAGGAGCTTGGGATACACAAACACACACTACTACCTTTAAGACATATAAACAACTACTGTAGAGCATGGGACCTACTCACACATTTGTGTGAAATGGGCACACAAAACAGCACCTCCCTGGAACGAGGTAAGGCTTTGGGCCTTACCTGGGGATTAGTAGGTGCTCAATGAATGTGGAGTGTGGTTCCACTGAACACTAACATTCTGCTGTGACTTTCACATTCTATATCCTAATGATTGTCCCAATGTTTACTGTTTTCTTTTAAGCTATGGAGCGCCTGAGAGTTTGCAAAATGCTTACACATACATATTTCTTGTTTGTTCTTCTCAATCGTCTTGTAAGACTCCTAAGGATGACTTGCCTGAAGTTACACAAGTAGTAAGTGGCCAGGGCCAGATCTAATCTCCTGTCTAATGATTTCAAATTCCATGTTCTTCCTGCTGTACCCAGCCATCTCCCAGGTGCCAAAGGGGTTGTCAAGATTCTGAGGAAGAGAGATGAAATACCTCTGGATAATCTGGGGGCAAAGGAAGGAAAGCTTTCAAGTTCATAACACAGTCCACCCTGGAGTGTGAGTTCATCCCTTCAGGGGAGCACCCAGGAACATATGACAGGCTACTGAGTTCTGTTTTGGTTTATGGGTTTCCTGTGGCATAGAGAGGATATTTTTATCCTTTCTCCTGTTCTCTGACAAGTCGTCTGTTTGGTTGCCCATTAACTGAGGATATACGGTGTGTTTCTCTTTTCTGCTGTAAGCCAGAGTGTTAGAGTGAAAAGGTACCTAGAAAATAGATCTCTTTTTACTTTCTGTTGAGAACCTGTTGTTTCTGGGGTAATTAGTAAACAGCCTGGCAAACGTTATTGGGCAGAGGACAAACAGGGAATACACATAATTATTTCTCCTAGTTAGAGACCAGAAGCTACGTCTGTCCCTTTGGGAAGGGAATATAAAACATCTCTGGTAAACATACCTTGTCAGGTAGCTGTTCTCCACCAGAGAAAAGTGTCCACAGCTCCTGATACTGAAACACTGAGAAACACAGCCAGTCCACCATCATTATTAGCCCCCACCCGGCCCTGTCTTCACACATAAAAGTGTGTTCTCTGCCTCGCAGAGTCCGTTACAGCTGGAGCCTAGTATGAATGTGCTCTCGTGTGAGGGGTCAGTGTGGGGTGTGGACTGGAGTGGGATCCTGAATCCTCGACTGCTAATGAGACCCTGGACAAGCTCTCCTAATCCCTCAGGCTCTGTTGCATTCTCATCTATATAATGTGGGTCCCAATGCATATAACTATATTAAAGTGTTAACGTGAGGATCAAATAAGACAAGGTATGTTAAATGCCTAAAACAATAATTTGGCAAATAGTAGGTGCTCAATAAATATCAACCTCAACTCTTTCCTCCTGTGATGTTTCTATTCATTCCCTACAGGCAAGCAGTTAAAAATATATCTATCACACCTTCACGAGCTGATGAAATCTCAGCTGATCACCTACTTAACCCTTTTTTGCACGTCTCATGGCCTCAGCCCGGTTGGCGATGAGGTAAAAACTGTCTCTGCCTGCTGACAGCTGGGCTGGTGTCTTGGGAGGGCACTTGGAGACTCTGTCTGGTTACTATGTCTGAAGCATTTGCCCCCCCCACCCCCATCGCAGGGTGAATGGGAGCAATTCTCCAGCTAATTTGCCAGTTACATGGAAGAGTGCTTCCCAAATAACAAGGCTGTCGAGATTAAACTGGTAATTACCACGTGCAGATTTCCCATTTCCCAAAGTGTTGTTTGTATCCAACACTGACTGGGGGGCTGGGATTTTGAGTGGCCTTTGAGTCAGATTTAAATTGTGGCAGATGTGGATAAACATCGGGACCGGAGAGAAGTTATTAGTGATGACATGGTACTCAGCCATGGGGTGTGGGAAATGTCAGGCAGGGCTGCAGACCTCAGGATGAAGATCCTTTCTTCCCATGGCTAAAGCCCATCACCCTTCCACACCCGGCAAAGACACCTTCCCGGCAAAGCCTGTTTTGAGTTCCTTTCTTCAGCTCAAGCTAGATTAACTGCCCCAGCTCTGTACACCGATGGCATCCACAGGGCTCTCCACCTCCTGTGACAATTCTCGATGAAAGCATGAGTTGTCTGCCTCCACCAACTGGAAATTAACTTGAGATCAAGAATCGTGATCCTTGGGCTTCTCCTGGTACCTGTCACATAGCAGGTGTGGTTCACCGATGGCTGGGAAGGAGGCAAGGAGACGGGAAGGAAGGAAGAGGCCTCTGACAAAGCCCCCCAGTTTCGCTCCTAAGAGCAGGTCTCTTTTGCTCTGCTCTGTGACACACAACTACACTACCAGCCTGCTCCCACCTGTCTCTGTGCCCCACAATTGCCTCTCCGTAACTCCCTACGAGGAAGGCTGCCTGACTCCTTCAGAGGGAGAGTAGATCAGGAACCCTTCCTTCTAAGAGTCTTCTCCTGGGTTCCTTCCCATGTTTCTTGGTTAAAATTAGATTTGGCTGCATGCAAGAGGGAACATCAACAGTGGCTTAACCCAAGAAAGAGCCTTGTTTCTCTCCCGAGTGAAAGACGTATGGAGACTGGAGAGTCCAAAATATCATGGTGGTTCCTTCCTTTGGGTCCACAGAGACCGAGGATCCTATATCTCTGCCTATCACATCTTCAAGGTCACTTGGTACTGACGCTGCAGCCGGCAAGGACAAGTTTCAGGCTGGGAGGAGGAGGAAAGGCGAGACAGCCAGTTGGAGGCGTTGCCCAGCTGAGTTGGCTCCTTAAATGCAGATCATTCTACATCACATCTTCATATACCTTTTTGGCCAGAATGTAAGCACATGGCAGTGCCTGACTAAAAGAGAGGTTGGAAAACAAACAGCCACCTTTTTATCCAAGAAGGAAATTATTCCCCCACTGCCAGAAATTGGGGTTTTAATATCAAGTAGTTTAGAGACACTGTACCTTCAGATGGGCAACTGGCAGCCACAGCATCCAGGATACAAATGAACGAAAAACAATGCAAGTGAAGGGAGCTGTACTTCCCTCCTCTATAAAGATTCAAGCCCCTAAATGCCATTTCTCCTGACAGGCACAATTTAGATGTCTACCTCAGGGAGAGAGAAAAAGATGGGGAAAGATGATGCTTCCTTCTCAGTCTCATTGAAACAGCCCAAAGAAATCAACCAGCTGGAAAGAAGCAAGTATGTATTAACTTCCTACCTGCCGCAGACACCAGCACACATTTTATCTTATTTAATTCTCACAACAGCCCCAGATTACCTCCATTCTGCATATAGAGAATGGAGTTCAGAGACATTAAGTGACTTGCTCACGGTTGCAGAGGTAGTAAGGGATGAAGCTGAAATTCAAAGTAAATCCCCATGCAGCTAGCTCCTGCACCTTGTTTAACAGTAACTCTTGACACAAAAGTAAAAGGAGGAGGAAGAAGCATGACAACATCTCCGATTCAGAGAACAAAATGCCCTTGAATTCCGGTTTCACATCGGTATAGAATATTAAATGTTCATACTTCCTTTCATGTACGAGCATTTGTCTGATAGACAACATTTTCTGCATACATGAATTTTGAAAATATTTTACATCTCAACCAAGAGCCTCTATATTAGGAGAGAAGAGAGCTGAATGTAAAACTTCCAAGTCTGAACATGAACGGCCTGCTGGCCATTGACTTCACGAGGATCTGTCCTCTGCTGAAGCAAAGCTAATGCTTATTGCTGTGAGAGTTGGGCGATACTGGGCTTCTAGGATACACAGGCAATTAGGAGAGACAGCACTGGAGCTGCAAAAGGGTAGCTGTCAGTGCAATCCCTTAGGGGTCAAAGGGAACTTAGAGGTCACTGTGGCCAGCCTCCCACACATGCCAGAATGCTTCCTAATATCATTCATGAGTAATCACCAGCCCCTGAAAGAAGTCATTAAGACGGGAGGCTCGCTGTTTTCCAAGGTCAGGCATTTCAATGACGAACAACCCCTTTAAAATAAAGCCTATGAATGGATACAAAAACAAGATCCATATAAATGCTGTCTACAAGAGACCTATTACGGACCTAGGGACACATACAGACTGAACGTTAAGGGATGGAAAAAGTTATTCCATGCAAATGGAAATCAGAAGAGAGCTGGAGTAGCAATACTCATATCAGATAAAATAGAGTTTAAAATAAAAACTGTTACAAGAGATAAGGAGGGACAATACATAATGATAAAATGATCAATCCAAGCAGAAGATATAACAATTATAAATGTTTATGCACCCAACTTATGAGCACCTCAATACATAGGGAAAACGCTAACAACCATGAAAGGAGAAATCAACAGTAACACAATAATAGTAGGGGACTTTAACACCCCACTTACACCAATGGTCAGATCATCCAAACAGAAAATAAATAAGGAAACACAAACTTTAAATGACATAATAGAGCAGATAGATTTAATTGATATTTATGCAACACTCCACCCAGAAGTGGCAGAATACACTTTCTTCTCAAGTGCACACAGAACATTCTCCAGGATAGATCACATCTTGGGTCACAAAACAAGCCTCGGAAAATTTAAGAAAATTGAAATCTTATCAACCACCTTTTCTGACCACAACATTATAAGACTGGAAATCAGTAACAAGAAAAAAAAAAAACTGTAAAAACCACAAATACATAGAGGCTAAACAGTGTGCTACTAAATAACCAAGAGATCACTGAAAGAATCAAAGAAGAAATAAAAAAATATGTAGAAACAAATGACAACAAAAGCACGATGACCCAAAACCTATGGGACGCAGCAAAAGCAGTTCTGAAAGGGAAGTTTATAGCAATTCAATCTCACCTTAATAAACAAGAAAAATCTCAAACAATCTAACACTACACCTAAAGTAACTAGAGAAAGAAGAACAAAGAAAACCCAAAGTCAGTAGAAGAAAAGAAATCATAAAGATCAGAGCAGAAATACACGAAATAGAAATGAAGAAAACAATAGCAAAGATCAATAAAACTAAAAGCTGGTTCTTTGAGAAGATAAACAAAATTGATAAACCCTTAGCCAGACTCATCAAGAAAAAAAGGGAGAGGATGTAAATCAATAAACTTAGAAATGAAAAAGGAGAAATCACAACTGACACTGCAGAAATACAAAGGATTATAAGAGACTGCTACAAACAACCATATGCCAATAAAATGAACAACCACAAAGAAATGGACAAATTCTGGGAAAGGTACAATTTTCCAATACTGAACCAGGAAGAATTAGAAAATATAAACACACCTATTACAAGTAATGAAATTGAAACCATAATTAAAATCTTCCAACAAACAGAAGTCCAGGACAAGATGGCTTCACAGGCAAATTCTATCAAATATTTAGAGAAGAGCTAACACCTATCCTTTTCAAACTCTTCCAAAAAATTGCAGAGGAAGGAACACTCCCAAACTCATTCTATGAGGCCACCATCACCCTGATACCAAAACCAGACAAAGATGTCACAGAAAAAGAAAACTACAGGCCAATAACACTGATGAACATAGACACAAAAATCCTCAACAAAATACTAGCAAACAGAATCCAACAACACATTAAAAGGATCATACACCATGACCAAATGGGATTTATCCCAGGGATGCAAGGATTCTTCAATATATGCAAAACAATCAATGTGATACACCACATTAACAAATTAAGGAGTAAAAACCATATGATCATCTCAATAGATGCAGAAACAGCTTTGGACAAAACTCAACACCCATTTATGATAAAAACTGTCCAGAAAATGGCCACAGAGGGAACCTACCTTAACATAATAAAGGCCATATATGACAAACCCACAGCAAGCGTCATACTCAATGGTGAAAAAAGTGAAAGCATTTCTGCTAAGATAAGGAACAAGACAAGGATGTCCACTCTTGCCACTATTATTCAACATAGTTTTGGAAGTCCTAGCCACGGCAATCAGCAAAGAAAAAGAAATAAAAGGAATACAAATTGGAAAAGAAGAAGTAACACTGTCACTGTTTGCAGATGACTTGATACTATACATAGAAAATCCTAAAGATGCCACCAGAAAACTACTAGAATTAATCAATGAATATGGTAAGGTTGCAGGATACAAAGTGATGCACAGATATCTCTGGCATTCCTATACACCAACAACAAAAAATCAGAAAGAGAAATTAAGGAGACACTCCCATTTACCACTGAAACAAAAAGAATAAAATACCTAGGAATAAACCTACCTAAGGAGACAAAAGACCTGTATGCAGAAAACTATAAGACACTGATGAAAGTAATTAAAGATGATACAAAGAGATGGAGAAATATACCATGTTCTTGGATGGGAAGAATCAATATTGTGAAAATGACTATACTACCCAAAGCAATCTACAGATTCAGTGCAATCCCTATCAAACTACCAATGGCATTCTTCACAGAATTAGAAAAAAAATTTACAATTCATAAATACCCTGGATAGCCAAAGCAATCTTTTTTTTTTTTTAGCATCTTTATTGGAGTCTAATTGCTTTACAATGGTGTGATAGTTTCTGCTGTAAAACAAAGTGAATCAACTATATGTATACATACATCCCCATATCCCCTCCCTATCCCACTCCTCTAGGTGGTCACAAAGCACCAAGCTGATCTCCCTGTGCTATGTAGTGGCTTCCCACTAGCTATCTATTTCACATTTGGTAGTGTATATATGTCAATGCTATTCTTTCACTTTGTCCCAGCTTACCCTTCCACCTCCCCATGTCCTCAGTCCATTCTCTACGTCTGCGTCTTTATTCCTGTCCTGCCCTTAGGTTCATCAGAAACTTTTTGTTTTTTTAGATTCCATATATATGTGTTAGCATACGGTATTTGTTTTTCTCTTTCTGAATTACTTCACCCTGTATGACAGACATCCACCTAACTACAAATAACTCAGTTTCATTTCTTTTTATGGCTGCGTAATATTCCATTGTATGTATGTACGACATCTTCTTTATCCATTCATCTGTTGATGGACACTTACGTTGCGTCCATGTCCTGGCTATTGTAAATAGTGCTGCAATGAACATTGTGGTACATGTCTCTTTTTGAATTATGGTTTTCTTGGGGTATATTCCCAGTAGTGGGATTGTTGGGTCATGTGGTAGTTCTATTTTTAGTTTTTTAAGGAATCTCCATACTCTTTTCTATATTGGCTCCAATGTAAATCAATTTGAATTCCCACCAACAGTGCAAGAGGGTTCCCTTTTCTCCACACCTTCTCCAGCATTTACTGTTTGTAGATTTTCTGATGATGGCCATTCTGACTGGTGTGAGGTGATACCTCATTGTAGTTTTTTTTGTTTGTTTTTTTTTTTGTGGTACGTTGGCCTCTCACTGTTGTGGCCTCTCCCGTTGCGGAGCACAGGCTCCTGACGTGCAGGCTCAGCAGCCATGGCTCACGGGCCCAGCTGCTGCACGGCATGTGGGATCCTCCCAGACCAGGGCATGAACCCACGTCCCCTGCATCAGCAGGTGGACCCTCAACCACTGCGCCACTAGGGAAGCCCCCTCATTGTAGTTTTGATATTCATTTCTCTAATGATTAGTGATGTTGAGCATCCTTTCATGTGTTTGCTGGCAGTCTGTATATCTTCTTTGGAGAAATGTCTATTTAGGTCTTCTGCCCAGTTTTGGATTGGGTTGTTTGTTTTTTTTGATATTGAGCTGCATGAGCTGCTTGTATATTTTGGAGATTAATCCTTTGTCAGTTACTTCATTCGCAAATATTTTCTCCCATTCTGAGGGTTGTCTTTTCATCTTGTTTGTGGTTCCCTTTGCTGTGCAAAGGCTTTTAAGTTTCATTAGGTCCCATTTGTTTATTTATGTTCTTATTTCCATTCCTCTAGGAGGTGGGTCAAAAAGGATCTTGCTGTGATTTATGTCATAGAGTGTTCTGCCTATGTTTCCCTCTAAGAGTTTTATAGTGTCTGGTCTTACATTTAGGTCTTTAATCCATTTTGAGTTTATTTTTGTGTATGGTGTTAGGTAGTGTTCTAATTTCACTCTTTTACACGTAGCTGTCCAGTTTTCCCAGAACCACTTGTTGAAGAGGCTGTCTTTTCTCCATTGCATATTCTTGCCTCCTTTGTCAAAGATAAGGTGACCATATGTGCGTGGGTTTATCTCTGGGCTGTTTATCCTGTTCCACTGATCTATGTTTCTATTTTTGTGCCAGTACCATACTGTGGTAGCTTGACAGGGATTGCACTGAATTTGTTGATTGCTTTGGGTAGTATAGTCATTTTCACAGTGTTGATTCTTCCAATCCAAGAACATGGTATATCTCTCCATCTCTTTGTATTGTCTATAATTACTTTCATCAGTGTCTTATAGTTTTCTGCACAGGTCTTTTGTCTCCTTAGGTAGGTTTATTCCTAGGTATTTTACTCTTTTTGTTTCAATGGCAAATGGCAGTGTTTCCTTAATTTCTCTTTCAGATTTTTCGTCGTTAGTGTATAGGAGTGCAAGAGATTTCTGTGAATTAACTTTGTATCCTGCTACTTTTCCAAATTCATTGATTAGCTCTAGTAGTTTTCTGGTAGCACCTTTTGGATTCTCTATGTATAGTGTCATGTCATCTGCAAACAGTGACAGTTTTACTTCTTCTTTTCCTATTTGGCTTCCTTTTATTTCTTCTCTGATTGCTATGGCTAAAAATTCCAAAACTATGTTAAATAATAGCGATGATAGTGGACAACCTTGTCTTTTTCATGATCTAAGAGGGAATGGTTTCAGTTTTTCACCATTGAGAACGATGTTGGCTGTGGGTTTGTCATATATGACCTTTATTATGTTGAGGTAGGTTCCCTCTATGCCTACTTACTGGAGAGTTTTTATCATAAATGGGTGATGAATTTTGTTGAAAGCTGATTCTGTATCAATTGAATTTATCATATCGTTTTTATCTGTCAATTTGTTAATACGGTATATCACGTTGATTGGGTTGTGTATATTGAAGAATCCTTGCATTCCTGGGATAAACCCCACTTGATCATGGTGTATGATCCTTTTAATGTGTTGTTGGATTCTGTTTGCTAGTATTTTGTTGAGGATTTTTGCATCTATGTTCATCATTGACATTGGCCTGTAGTTTTCTTTTTTTTGACATCTTTGTCTGGTTTTGGTATTAGGGTGATGGTGGCCTCGTAGAATGAATTTGGGAGTGTTCCTTCCTCTGTTATATTTTGGAAGATTTTGAGAAGGGTATTTGTTAGCTCTTCTCTAAATGTTTGATAAAATTCACTTGTGAAGCCATCTGGTCCTGGGCTTTTGTTTCTTGGAAGATTTTTAATCAGTTTCAATTTCAGTGCTTGTGATTGGTATGTTCATATTTTCTATTTCTTCCTGGTTCAGTCTTGGAAGGTGTGCTTTTCTAAGAATTTGTCCATTTCTTGTGGTTGTCCATTTTGTCATATAGTTGCTTGTAGTAATCTCTCATGATCCTCTGTATCTCTGCAGTGTCAGTTGTTACATCTCTTTTTTCATTTCTAATTCTGTTGATTTGAGTCTTCTCCCTTTTTTTCTTAGTCTGGCAAATGGTTTATCAAATTGTTTATCTTCTCAAAGAACCAGCTTTTAGTTTTATTGATCTTTGCTATTGTGCCCTTCATTTCTTTCTGATCTGATCTTTATGATTTCTTTCCTTCTGCTAACTTTGGGCTTTTTTTGTTCTTCTTTCTCTAGTTGCTTTAGATGTAGGGTTAGATTGTTTATTTGAGATTTTTCTTGTTTATTGAGGTAGGATTTTATTGCTATAAACTTCCCTCTTAGAACTGCTTTTGCTGCATCCCATAGGTTTTGGGTCATTGTGTTTTCATTGTCATTTGTTTCTAGGTATTTTTTGAGTTCCTCTTTGATTTCTTCAGTAATCTCTTAGTTATTTAGTAGGACATTGTTTAGCCTCCATGTGTTTGTATTTTTTACAGTGTTTTTCCTGTAACTGATATCTAGTCTCATAGTGTTGTGGTCAGAAAAGATACTTGATATGATTTCAATTTTCATAAATTTACCAAGGCTTGATTTGTGACCCAAGATATAATCTATCCTGGAGAATGTTCCATGAGCACTTGAGAAAAAAAGTGTATTCTGTTGTTTTTGGATGGAATGTCCTATAAATATCAATTAAGTCTATCTTGTCTAATATATCATTTAAGGCTGTGTTTCCTTATTTATTTTCACTTAGGATGATCTGTCCATTGGTGAAAGTGGCATGTTAAAGTCCCTTACTATTATTGTGTTACTGCTGATTTCCCTTTTTATGGCTGTTAGCATTTGCCTTATGTATTGAGGTGCTCCTATATTGGGTGCATAAATATTTACAATTGTTATATCTTCTTCTTGGATCGATCCCTTGATCATTCTGTAGTGTCCTTTGTCTCTTGTAATAGTCTTTATTTTAAAGTCTATTTTGTCTCATAAAAGAATTGCTACCCCAGCTTTCTTTTGATTTCCATTTGCATGGAATATCTTTTTCCATCCCCTCACTTTCAGTCTGTATATGTCCCTAGATCTGAAGTGGATCTCTTGTAGACAGCATATATACAGGTCTTGTTTTTGTGTCCATTCAGCCAGTCTATATCTTTTGATTGGAGCACTTAATCCATTTCCATTTAAGGTAATTATTGATATGCATGTTCCTATCACCATTTTCTTAATTGTTTTGGGTTTGTTTTTGTAGGTCTTTCCTTCTCTTGTGTTTCCTGCCTAGAGAAGTTCCTTTAGCATTTGTTATAAAGCTGGTTTGGTGGTGCTGAATTCTCATAACTTTTGCTTGTCTGTAAAGGTTTTAATTTCTCCATCAAATGTGAATGAGAGCCTTGCTGGGTAGAGTAGTCTTGGTTGTAGGTTTTTCCCTTTCAACACTTTATATATGTCTTGCCACTACCTTCTGGCTTGCAGAGTTTCTGCTGAAAGACCAGATGTTAACCTTATGGGGATTCCCTTGTATGTTATTTGTCGCTTTTCCCTTGCTGCTTTTAATATTTTTTCTTTGTATTTAATTTTTGACAGTTTGATTAATATGTGTCCTGGCGTGTTTCTCTTTGGGTTTATCTTGTGTGGGACTCTCTGTGCTTCCTGGACTTGATTGACTATTTCCTTTCCCATGTTAGGGAAGTTTTCAACTATAATCTCTTCAAATATTTTCTGAGACCCTTTCTTTTTCTCTTCTTCTTCTGGAACCCCTATAATTTGAATGTTGGTGCATTTAATGTTGTCTCTGAGATTGTCCCTCAATTCTTTTCATTCTTTTTTCTTTATTCTGCTCTGTGGTAGTTATTTCCACTATTTCATCTTCCAGGTAACTTATCCATTCTCCTGTCTCAGTTATTCTGCTATTGATTCCTTCTAGAGAATTTTTAATTTCATTTATTATGTTGTTCATCATTGTTTGTTTGCTGTTTAGTTCTTCTATGTCCTTGTTAAATGTTTCTTGTATTTTCTCCAATCTATTTCCAAGATTTTGGATCATTACTCTACTATCATTACTCTGATTCCTTTTCAGGTAGACTGCCTATTTCCTCTTCATTTGTTTGGTGTGGTGGGTTTTTACCTTGCTCCTTCATCTGCTGCATATTTCTCTGTCTTCTCATTTTGTTTAACTTACTGTGTTTGGGGTCTCTTTTTCGCAGGCTGCACGTTCGTAGTTCTCATTGTTTTTGGTGTCTGCCCCCAGTGGGTAAGGTTGGTTCTCTGGCTTATGTAGGCTTCCTGGTGGAGGGGACTGGTTCCTGCATTCTGGTGGGTGGGGCTGGATCTTGTCTGTCTGGTGGGCAGGGCCACGTCCGGTGCTGTGTTTTGGGGTGTCTGTGACCTTAGTATGATTTTAAGCAACATCTCTGCTAACGGGTGGGGTTGTGTTCCTGTCTTGCTAGTTGATTGGCATGGGGCATTCAGCACTGGAGTTTGCTGGCCATTGGATGGAGCTGGGTCTTAGCATTGAGATGGAGATCTCTGGGAGAGCTCTGGACGATTGATATTACATGGGGCCGGGGGGTTCCCTAGTGGTCCAATGTCCTGAACTTGGCTCTCCCACCTCAGAGGCTCCAGCCTGATAGCCTGCCTGAGCATCAAGACCCTTTCAGCCACAGAGCAGGTAGGAGACAGCTAAATATGCACGTATTTCAATGGCTTCTTAAGCGATGGGGAAGATGTGATGCATGAAGGACAC
Organism: Delphinus delphis; assembly: GCF_949987515.2. Taxonomy (NCBI): domain Eukaryota; kingdom Metazoa; phylum Chordata; class Mammalia; order Artiodactyla; family Delphinidae; genus Delphinus; species Delphinus delphis. The sequence goes on along the minus strand of NC_082702.1, from coordinate 38,712,486 downwards.
CAACTCAAGTCTCACAGCTTAGTTCTGTGACCTTGGACCAGGCAGTTAACTTCTCTGTGCCTCAGATTTCATTTCGTGCAGCACCTCCTCACCCCAGAGGCGCAGTCAGGTGTAAGGGAAGGGCTGTCGCTCACAGGCTGTGCGGGGATGAAGCCTGGGAAGCTGGCATAGGACCGCCACAGCAATTTGAGAAAGAAAAATGGAGTTGGAGGAATCAGGCTCCCTGACTTCAAACTATACCACTAAAGCTACAGTAATCAAGACAGTATGGTACTGGCACAAAAACAGAAATATAGATCAATGGTACAGAACAGAATGCCCAGAGATAAACCCACACACATATGGTCACCTAATTTACAACAAAGGAGGCAAGAACATACAATGAAGAAAGACAGCCTCTTAAATAAGTGGTGCTGGAAAAATTGGACAGGTACATGTAAAAGAATGAAATTAGAATACTACCCAATACCATACACAAAAATAAAGTCCAAATGGATTAAAGAGCTAAATGTAAGACCAGACACTATAAAACCCTTAGAGGAAAACATAGGAAAAACACTCTTTGACATAAACCACAGCAAGATCTTTGTTGACCCACCTCCTAGAGTAATGGAAATAAAACTAAAAATAAACAAATGGGACTTAATTAAACTTAAAAGCTTTTGCATAGCAAATGAAACCATAAACAAGACAGAAAGACAACCCTCAGAGTGGGAGAAAATATTTGTAAATGGAAGAACAGACAACGGATTAATCTCCAAAATATACAAACAGCTCATGCAGCTCAATATCAAAAAAATAAACAAACCAATTAAAAAATGGGTGGAAGACCTAAATAGACATTTCCCCAAGAAAGACATACAGATGGCCAAGAGGCACATGAAAAGATGCTCAACATCACTAATTATTAGAGAAACGTAAATCAAACCTACAGTGAGGTATCACGTCATGCCGGTCAGAATGGCCATCATCAAAAAATCTAGAAACAATAAATGCTGGAAAGGGTGTGGTGAAACGCGAACCTTCACGCACTGTTGGTGGGAATGTAAATTAATACAACCACTATGGAAAACAGTAAGGAGGTTCCTTAAAAAACTAAAAAGAGAACTACCATATGACCCAACAATCTCACTACTGGGCATATACCCTGAGAAAACCATAATTCAAACTGAGACATGCACCACACTGTTCACTGCAGCACTATTTACAATAGCCAGGACATGGAAACAACCTAAATGTCCATCGACAGATGAATGGATAAAGAAGATGTGGCACATATATAGAATGGAATATTAGCTGGTTGGTGGGAAGCAGCTGCATAGCACAGGGAGATCATGTTGATGCTTTGCGATGACCTAGAGGGGTGGGATAGGGAGAATGGGAGGGAGGCTCAAGAGGGAGGGGTTATGGGGACATATGTATGCATATGGCTGATTCACTGTGGTGTACAACAGAAACTAACACAGTATTGTGAAGCAGTTATACTCCAATAAAGATCTATTAAAAAAATAAACTTTGCAAAAAAAATAAAGACAACGATATGGGGAAGAAAAATAAATAAATAAAATAAAATAAAGCCCAAATCCACACTCCTGAGGATAACAGCAAAGAAGTATTGAGGGTCTCCCACATACCGTGCTTTCATATAAATTATCTTCAATAGTCCTAACATTGTGCCTATAAGCCTGTGAGGGAGGTAGAGATTATCCTTTTAATTTGTAACTGAGCTGAGAGTTTGGGAGTGCAGGACTCTACAGAAACCACACAGCTGAGATGATCAGCCAGGCCACCTGGCTTCGAGGTGGATGTTCTTTCCTCGCATGGTCACTGCATCCTTGCTCTTGATCCTTGTTCTTAACCTTTGATCCATACTTCACTGGCTCTGGCCGGCTGGATGTTAACGGTACCATCATCTCTTCCACATGGTACCCAATTTGCAGACCATTCATGATTTATTCGACCTTTGCAGAATACCAGTCAACTTTTTCAATGGTTTTCCTGACCATGGCTCCCCAGACTGAGCAGACTCTGCTGGTTGTGGTCGGAATGGGATGAGTTTGCACTCTTTGCATTTGAAGACCCACATGTCCTTTCTGCTGAGCCTGTTCTCCAGTTGATTTCAACCACAAATGCTCTGGAGCAGCTGGGTCACTCCAGTTAACCCATCACAACTGTGGGCTCAACTGACAAATCCAAGTTAAATGCCCAAACCCTGTTTGCCTAGAACTCAGTCTCATGGAATTGATGCTCAACACTCAGGCCTTTACCTGCACCCCCATCACTGTGAACCATCCTTCAAAACTGTCGCCACCTTGTCTTTAAGACATTTCCTTTCTAGGAGGCAACAGGACATACAAAGAGGGCACCAGTGTTGAGGTCCAGTTATTTATGCTGCATAACAAACCATCATCCACACTTAGTAGCTTGAAACAACAATAATCATTTATTTTGTTCCTGAATATGCCATTTGGGCAGGCCACAGGAGAAACCAGTGCCTCCAGTGGGGCACATTTCAACAAGGGATTGGAGAATCCACTTTCAGGACAGCTCGCTCACATGGCTGGCAAGGTGGTGCTGTTAGCTGAGAGCCCTGCTGGGACTGCAGGTCAGGGCCAGGGGTGCTGGTTTCTTGTAACCTGTGTCTCTCCACAAGCTTCATTGGCTTAGTCACAGCATGGTAGCTGGTTTCCAAGAGACAGTGTCCCAAAGGAACCAGATAGAAGCTGCAGGGTCTTTCCTAACCAAGCCTGGGAAGTTGTGTAGCATCACTTCCACCATACTCCATGGACTGACAGGTCACTAAGCTTGACCCAGATTCAAGGGGGTTGGGGGGGATAGGCCCCCATCTATCAATACGAAGTGTGTCAAAAAACTTGTGGCCTACAGACCAACCTAGGAAGGTGGTCAGCTCTAATATGTACTTTTGTACGATATGGAGCAAGTTACTTTACTACCCTAAACCTTCCTTTCCCCTTTCTTTGGTGAAAAAGAGTAGAATCTGTGAAGAGGTACAACCATACACTTCTCAGACATGCGAGTTGGCTTGTTCCTCTCCACTCAGTTTCATGTTATTATTCAATTCATGTTATCTGAATAAATCAGTTCATCTGAAAGGATGAGTTCATCCTCTCCAGTGTCTCCCAAATTTTTAATAAAACTTTCAGGCAAGTCAGAGCGCTGGAGCACACCATTGGAGGCCTCTCTAGACTGGCCAAGCCACACTCTTCCGAGGCGGGTTACTCAGCCCATGGAACTAGGCAAGTCCTAGCCAGCCTCTGGGAGTTGGTGTAGGCTTCTTAATTATCCTCTTCCAGATGTGCCATACCCCAGGAAGTAGTGATGAATGACGGGACAGGCAAACGAACAATGGAACCAACATAGATAAGCACATCCAACACTAGTTTCATGCTGATGCATTCAAATCAATTCAAGATGCAGGTTAATAATTCATTTTCTGATTAGTCAAATTAGGTGAGCTTAGCTAGGAAGATTTGTTTTCGAGAAAAAGCTTTGAAAATCCCGAAAAAAATTATTTGAAAATCCTGAACAAAGGGTACATCTTTTTTTCTTTTGCGGTACGCGGGCCTCTCACCGTTGTGGCCTCTCCCGTTGCAGAGCACAGGCTCTGGACGCGCAGGCTCAGCGGCCATGGCTCACGGGCCCAGCCGCTCCGCGGCATGTGGGATCTTCCCGGACCGGGGCACGAACCCGTGTCCCCTGCATCGGCAGGCGGACTCCCAACCACTGCGCCACCAGGGAAGCCCCAAAGGGTATTTTTTTTAAACAAAAAATTATATTGGAATTTTCTGGGGCAGGACAATTTGGTCCCAAGTTAACTTCGTAACACCTAGCCTTACCCCAGTGGAAGCGATTACTATGGAGAACTCTCTCGGTAAAATATCTGCAAAAAATCCACTTTCCTTTGTCTGTTGATATCTTGACATCATATCATTTGATTCTTGGAGGACTTAAAGTGGTTAGAAATCTTCAAGGAATTATTTCATATATTTGAATAAAACTGTTAATTATTGCATTCTGTTGTGAAGGCATGAACCAGGGAAAAGATAAAAGCATCTTTCACATTTAATGTCCCAATTAATTAATTTTTACTTATAAAATTAGAGCCTTTGCCAAGGCTTCTGGAAGCATTATAAAAGATTGATGTCATAAAGATAAGAATTTAACTGGGTCAAGCCCAACCATCAGATTATTCTTAATTAGGAATGAATCTCTCTATAATTTCTATAAAATTGGCTGAGTAACAGATGACACACCAAATTACTAATGTAATTCAAGGGGTATATGAGTTGAAAATGGGCTGCTCCTTTTTGCCAATTTCATCAATGGTGCTCTCCACCCTGATTCATTCTGCAGGTTGCTGTTTATTTTCCAAGTTCAGAAAAATGTCATTTTTAAGTATACATCGTGCCCAGGACGTGTAGCCCTGCCCCTCCCCCCATGCCTACTCCCAGTATTGAATGTAAAATCTTGGCCTGGATAGGAAAACATGTGCTTGTGTCAGAAGCAGCATCATTTTAAAAAGGTCACATTTGAAATTGTTCAGTAAGTCAGCTTGGAAAATGTGAGCTGTGTGCTATGGTGTTTAAGAATCAGAAAGTTTGGTCCCTCCAGGCAATTCCAGATATTGACAAGGAAGGTAACTTTCATCAGAAAAAAGGGAGAGAGGATGTTTGAGAGATTTGAAATATGTCATAGCATCATGGATGAATCTCGTAAATGTAATGTTGAGAATACATACCATTTTATTCCATTTATATGAAGTCCAATAACAGGTAAAAATTAGGCTCTGAAAATAAAGGTAAAAATAGTAGTTACAGGGACTTTCCTGGTGGTGCAGTGGTTAAGAATCCGCCTGCCAATGCAGGGGACAGTGGGCTGGGAAGATCCTAAATGCCGAAACGCAACTAAGCATGTGCACCACAACTACTGAGCCTGCGCTCTAGAGCCCGCGTGCCACAACTACTGAAGCCCGTGTGCCTAGAGCCCGTGCTCCACAACAACAGAAGCTACTGCAATGAGACGCCCACGCACCGGAACGAAGAGTGGCCCCCATTCACCGTAACTAGAGAAAGCCCGCGGGCAGCAACGAAGAGCCAACCCGGTCAAAAATAAAAATAAATAAATAAATAAATTTATTTAAAAAAATCAGTGGTTACCTATGAGGTGGATATTACTGGAAAAAGGCATAAAGAAACTTTCTGGATTGATGGAAATGTTCTATGTCTTCATCTGGGTGGTGGTTAGACATATGCACACACATAATTTTATATATATATGTAAAATTTAGGTTTGTGCATTTTGCTTCATATGAACTACACATCAATACAATCACACACAGATACAAAGACTCAGTATGATAATAACAGTATCTATGTCATACAATCCTAAATATGGTGGCTCGAATTTCCAATCTTAGAATAAGTATCGTCTCTACTAGGTCATGTTTGTCAAAGTGTGTTCCCTAGATTTCTGCATCAGAACCAGCTGGAGTTTTTGTTAAAAATACAGATTCCTGGACTTACACTAGTCCAGCTTACATACACACAATCAGTGGAAATGGGGTTTGAGAAATCTGTCTTTCAGTAAACTTCCCATACAATCCTCATTTCTCCTAAAAGAAAAAACTTGCCAAAATGTGTTTTGGAGAAGTGATCTATGAACCAGTAACTCTGCATTTCTTGCTAGCACAGATGGGCTTATCCAAATTATCACTGGATTCCGAAGAGCCTCCCTTCAGGATCAGTACATAAACGCGGGATAAGGAGTTGTGAGCCCTTTTACTGAGCACTTGCCATGCGTCTTTATTTACATTATCTCTTTTAATTTTCACAACTATGATGTGAGACTTAGATTAACATCATCCCATATTCAAGAGGTGCTAACTGAGGTTATACTGGATAAGTCAGTGACCCTCAGGGTCACTACACCCAGAAAGGAGTCACCAAGATGGGATGGCTCCTTAGCTCAGACTTTTAGCCACTATACTTCCCCAAATACGTGAAGCTCGCAGTGTTCTAGTCCTTCAGCTGGGAAGGTCCAGGGCAAGACAGGTCTCAGACTAAAGAGGACTCGTTCTGAGCCTTAGAGGACGGGTGGGATTCTAATGGTTAATAACGGGCTAAGACATACACTCAAATGAGAAGGGAAAGCTGACACCCCTTGATCAATTCTGTAGGAGACAAGTTTCAAGAATGATTGGATGAGTCCTGGATTTTCAAAGGAAAGAATGAATTACAAACATGGATCCGGAGGCGGGGGCAGAATGGGGAGGGTCTTGAATGTCAAGGTACCAGGTTGGCCTTTCCCTCTAGGTTATAAGAAAATAATGAAGGTTACTGAGCAGGGGTCTTACAAGATGACCCCAGACACCAGCGAGGTCACTCTGAGGGCAGCACCAGGAATGAACTGATGAACCATTGCCCATGAACACCCACGCTCCCCTCTTCTTTCCTGTAGAATCTCTTCCTCTTTTTCTTAATCCCTCTCTTTTCTTTTCAGTTTTTGGGCCAGACCTTCATTCAGCAATATGATTAGTTTAATCTTTGCAGAGTAAAAGTTTTTACTGCTTGACTAAATCCTACTTTACAGAAAGCACATTCAGCCATTCAACTATGCATTGAATTGATGTATGCATATTGCATATAATTTGTTTCCATACCTTTCTCTTTATATAAAGCTTACTTTTTGTTATGTACTTTTAAGGCTATCTATAATTATGTTTAGATCTTTAGGTAGGTGAGGTTAGCCCATTTTATGATATATAAATGAGTTTAGTCATTCATACATTCATTTCACTTTAAAATGGCAAATATCTGAAAGGGGCGATGGAAAACCGACATTGATTTGGAGTTAGCTAGGGCACATTTAATTTTGCCGAAGCTCAGGTCAAATTTAGAATCTCTTACACTGCTGAATTGTAATGTTGCACCTCAAGAGTGTGACAGGCCACACAGAGCTCAGGTAAAAGAGAGAGCACATCTTGGAAAGAATTATCTCCCATGCTAAAGGAGTGACCTATGCAAAATCTGTAATTGTAAAATTTGACCTTATGAATCACACAGCATCATGGCCACTGGGAACACGCGCTCTTGCTTATGCCTGCCTCTGTCCGAATATCTTTTTTTCTTTTAATCTTTCTCAGTGAAATAAATTTCAGCTCTGTCTGTACCATGTTTCTGTTAAATGCAGATGAAATTTTTGTTCAGCTGTAAACTGAGTACAGCATGTGGACCTCAGCATGCACAGATTTCTACTCTGCTCTGTTTTCACAAGAACTCTTTATTTCTGGAAATCACCTTCATAAACAATGTGGGAAAATTACACAACTAAGCCTGACTTAGCTGGTTATTTCTCATGACCACGTTTCTCCAGGCTGAGGTTAGGATAACTACAGCTCTTGCCCCATCAGTCCAGTCTACTGAGCCCATTACTAGTCACAAGATTTGCAGTAGGAATAATAAATAATTATCTCTTGCATACGGGGCTGGATTCTTTACACACATTTTCTTCTGTAGTCACCCAGAACTTTTGGATTGTTTCTGTTTTAAAATGGAAGAAAATGAGGCTGAGATACTTGAGTGACACCTGAGTGCGGAATAGGAAAAGAGAATCGTGCACCCGTGGAAATTAAGAACGGTGAGACAAAAATGAGTGAAAACTGAAAAAACAGCTACAAGATCCAGACAAATGCAAACACAGGAGCCAAGATGACAGAGTGGAATAAAACTGAAAAAAAAATGGAGTTTATTATAGAAATCTGAATATGGAAAATAGTCATAACTTCGGTAGTAACCGTAACCATTACCTCTAGGACTTCCCTGCCAGGTGTCAAGCAAGGAACTATGTTTGGGGTGTGACAAGGAAAAAAGGCAATTTACTCACTGCCCTTGTGGAGTTTACAGCCTCGGGGGAAACAGTACTAAAAAAATGGCTGTCAGTCAATTTTAAACACTTGACTGTGCCTTGAAGACAGCCCAAAAGGAAACAAGAGCCAGCGGCAACAAGCCTGCTTGCAAAAACTCTGAGTGGGCAGCCCCCCTCCTTCTCCCCACGTTTTGCCTCCACCGGTCATGGGTTGTCCGGAACTCACATTAGCTCCCACGCTCATAAGAAAACTTACCCCGGAGTATCTATTAAGCATCTCTTCTAAATGCACAATGGCTACAACGTTTGATCTTTGCTCCTTTGAAACTAACTTTTGCCAAATCTCTAGCTTCAGCTTGAGGACACTCAGTACCCCAGCTGGTGAGCAGCTGAGCTAGAATTCAAATTCCTTTCTTCAGAACCCTTATCTGTCCTGTGCCTCCCCCAGGACATTGAGTAGGAAGCGCATTTACATCTCCTGTCTATCTCGGTTCTAGATACTTTAAGAAAGGCAGCTTTTTCCCATCCAAGTGGTCACCTCTCCAGTTTTGTACACAGCTGTATTTATTTTAATAGGCAGATAAATAAATAAATGAATGAATAAATAAGCAAAACTGCAAAAATCACATTCATGGAAACATTTTTGCATCTTAGAAAAATAAGTGGTTTGGTGAACTTGGCCCCAAGGGCTGGAAATAAGTAGTTGCTCAACTACAATTAAGCAGCCCTGGAAGAGAAGTTTGGCTTTTGACTCAGGAATGTAATTTAGCTTTGGGAGTTTCCCAAAGTGCTTTATACCAAGGTTGCAGCATTAGTCATTTCAGTAAGATCTCCGTGTAATGCCTAGAAGTTTTGCTTTGATACTTGAAATTGAAGACCCAGATGCTCTAAGTGGAAATAAGTATTTCTGCTTTCAGAGGTGGTCCTTAAATTCTGATCAGTTATTGCATTTTATCAACACGGACTTTAGAGCAAAAGGGATAACGTGTGCAGAGGGATAGGTAGTCAGCAGGTCTGTTAAGACAGATTCTGCCTACAGTTCTTCGGGCCGGGAGAAGTATCTCAAGTATCGTAAAGATCATGATGAACTTTGACTTCAGAATGACTTGGGTTCAAATCTCTGCCTGAACCTTACTAGCTGTGTGATATCAGACAAGCAACTTGACGTCTCCAAGTCTCACCTGACATAAAATGCCGATAACAGTACAGATGCCATGACATCGCCTGTGTTGAATAATTAGAACAGAGGAGCACATGTTAGGGAAATGATTACACACCCAGACTTCTTCATTATTAGTTCTGATATCAGTACTACTTGCTCTCAGCCCCCAAGCTAGGACAGTGGTTGGCTGAGAGCAGGAAGGAATACATTGGACAGGTAAGATCTTTTTCTGAAGAAGATCCTTTTCGGACGCTACTGACATTCTCCCAGTAAGTACCTTAGATGAGTATGCCAGAAACAGGTCAAAATGAGCACCTCCGTGGGGAGTCAAGGACGTCACCCCACTCCCAGTTCTATCACTGGGTACATAATTTAGGGTCAGTCACCTGGACCATCTGGGTGTCAGTTTCATGAAACAGAAATGGTGGCAGTGGGGGGAGCAGGATGTAGCCAAAAGAAACCTCAAAGTTTTCTCGGATTTCACTTTCAGTAATTAATAGAACAGGACCCGAGGCTGTTTATGCCTTCTGGAGGCTGATTCTCAGCATAGACATCGATCCAGGAAAATAACAAATAAATAAAATTAATGAAATAAATAAATATCCCAGACTGTTGCACAATGTACTGTTTTCACAAAGAATAAATTGGTGTTTCAGTGGATTGGCAGAGTGGGATGTTCCTTGTTCCTTTTATGGAAAAAACATGGTTTTAAGGGGCATACGTAGATGGTCTTTGTTAAACACGTATGTCTGTATTTTCATTTAAATGTAAACGCAGCTGTGAGTCTTAGCAAACCCCCCCCCACACCCCACAGCCTTTGCAGGGAAGCCCCAGGAACAGTGAGCTCTTCAAGGTGAAATTCCTTCTTAAATTATTTTTTAAGTCTCTCAAGATCATCTTGATAATTCATTTCTTTTATATTTCAAACATCTTTTTTTTCCCCCTGCGAAGTGGAAGAAAGCACCAACACTGGTGGAAGAATTCTCATTGTCAAGACAACACGATGTGCTGTTAACTGCGAAGACATCTGTGCAACTTACATAGAGATATAAATATATTAGTTTGGGTATTGCTGCTTTCAGAGCAAATATTGCATTGTCACAAATACCGTACCCTCAAGCCAAGGTTCGTATTAATGGCTTCATTATTAAGATTTTGTAACTGTTTCAGAACTGTAAATCCATCAGTTATGATAATTTTATAAAATAAAACCACAACTACTAATAAAAGTTTTCAGTTCAATACAGCATCAACAATAATCAGATTTTATAATGCTTGCGAAGTTGGGAAACAGTATTTTTAAAATGTAAGAAAATATTCCCTAATTCAAAATATTCGCCTGAATTTTCAGGTGTTAGCCTGGACAGTACATTTCTCCTACTCCCCTCCCCACCAAAACGCATCACTTCTCATTGTCTACAGAATAAAGCCCATGCCTTCTTAGCCTGGCACTCAAGAGCCGTACCCTCCTGCTCTGTATGAACTTTGAACTGCTTTCCCAACGCGCCCCTTGGTGAACACTCATCCTTCAGGACAAGCACATCCGCAGGTCCTGCTGCCTCTCTGACATCACACTGTCTTTATTTAAGGCAGCCCTCAATTGACATGCCCTTCCTTTCACTTACTTTTCTCAAACAGCCAAATTAAATTTTGGTTGGACTTTAAGCTCTTTCCTCCCTGTCTTGCACAGACTAGGTTCTTAGTATTATTATACCTATGATGAAAGACTGCATAAAACAAATTTGTTTCTGGTGCCTCTGCAAGAGCCATAGATTTCATAGCTCTAAGGTAGGCAAAAAAAAAAAAGAAGAAGTTTTAGAAATTAAAGAATATTAAAGCTCATTAGGGAAATTTTGCCAAAAGGAAATCTGGAGACGAGACAGGCCTGCTTTATGCCAGGAAATTGTTTTTCTTTTTAATCAAGTGTACAGCCATTTATATAGTTATTAAGCAGCCAGATTGTTTAAAGGGAGTTGGCTGGCCCCCTTCAGGTTAAAGGCCCTTGATCGTAATACATGCATCACAGGTTGAACAACATTGAACTAGGTTCACAGAACGAAACACTGACCTATTTTCTTTTCTAAATTGCAGAGGAGTCAGTCTTTCCACTTCTTCCCTTTTCTCTCCAGTCAGTCTCTTAGTCTTACTTGCCAAGATTACACAGAGAACCACAGCAATCCTACACACCAAATATTCCTGGGCTTCAACGTAAGTATTTCAAAGTGCACTATTAAGGCAAAGGGAAAATCGAATCTCATTAACAGGATTAACTTCTGAACAACAAGTCTCAAAAATCCATTAGAAATAGAAGTAACGGTGTCAGCAATAGGACTCGGAGAAATCATTTAATTAAAACTCCTTTATTTTAAAAAGCTGATTACTTATATGTTCTGGTGGCTCTTAGCATTAAAACCTGGCCGAGTGGATACTCCTCAGTGGGCCGCAATCACTCATAGTCTGTTTGCTGAAGACTGTTTCTTAAAGTCACATAACGGATACTCTGTCTGTCTCGCCCTAGCAAGTTGATTTATCCTCTGAAGAAAACACATATAAAGACCATGCACCCAAGAGGAGGAAATTAATGCCATAAACCTGTCATGAAACATTTCAAGTCAAAATAAGTCTGGTGAAGCTGGAGTCCCTTATAGTGGATGATGGAAACTGTGTGTTGCAAAACCAAGTCCTCCAACTTCTTCAAAAGAAAATGCCTAAATCTTTCGGAGAAAGAAATGCTTTCTTTTTTATTCATTTCCATAATTTCTACCCTTCCAATTGAATTTAAGGGAATTCACTTGTTCATTCATTTATTTTTCACTTAAGAAAAACATTTGACATGTGGAAGGAGCTTAAGGTACACCAAAGAACAGGACAAAGTCCCCATTCCCAGAAAACAGAGGCATTCTTTGCAAACAGGAAGATCCAATTTCACAACCATTTGTCACGAGAGCAACCTCTGACTGGCATCTGGTGTCAAAGTGGGACAGCTGGTGAAGGTCTGCACTTATTAAACAACTTACAACCTTGCTATTGTTGTAAGTATGCTAATGAGATAACAGGACCCAATGTTTTGACTTCTTGCAGGGGAGATTCCCTGAGTTCTCCTTTATGAAATACCAATTTTGCGAAAAATGTTGGTTAATTGGTTCATAGGCACAAGTTCTAGAGAGAAAGCAAACTGATTTTGGTGCTTGTGTTAGATTTGAATCAGGGACACTTTGATCATCTTAGAGGTGCACTGAAACACAGCCCACGGCCTCCTAAGCAGGGGCCAGGCTGCTCGAGGGCGAGTGGATTCACACAGGTAAGCCCAACCCAAAGGCAGCGGCTTCTCCCATCCTCCTGAACAAGCAGAGCCTTTGCGAGTGAGTTCTTTGGACATGAGTGATTTTCTTTTACTTTGACTTCTAGACCTTATTTGAAGAAGAAAACTGTTCCAAATAGCCTATGAACTAGTATAATTTTGAAGTATTTTGTATTGCCATTCTCAATACTCCATTTCTGAGTTCTATGGGAATAAACATTTAACTTTTTTCCTCCAAGTATATATATATTGCTCTTCATTATGCTGGCATCTAACTTGAAACCATGGATCGTGTTTTACCTGTTGAGACTATTTACATGGTAACAATTTCCTACCTATGTATATTTTTGCTGATAGGCATGGATAATAAGGTCTTTTATTTACAGCAGAATTCTGCAACCTTAAATAGTATCTTTTAAACATAGTACAGAAAATAAAGAAAGAAAAAATCTATTTAACACTGAATTTTGTTTTAGACATGTTTTAAGGAATTATTAATTGATTGTGATGTGTTTCCAGTTGAGGTTCAGAATAATGTATGAGAGGAATAGATCAACATCCATGTGAATTACCTCTGTCTCTCTCTCCATCTCTCTGTGTCTCTCTCTCTCTCACATACATACATGAACAAGCATTTATTAAGTTCCACCTATATTCCAGAAAAGTTATTTTCATAGAGGTAATAGTTGACTCCTAACATCAGTTAACAAATTTCAATTAAGTGATCATTCTACATTTGTTAGCTGTATGGGGCACTTGTATTATGAATGTCTCTCTCTCTGTCTCTCTGTGTCTCTCTCTCTTTCTCTTTTCCCTCTTAAACCCATGAGGTGAGAGTGGGAAGCTGACCCAGGATTTTTCCTCTCACTCTTCTGTCTTTTATTCACATGTGGCTGAATGGAAGATGGTAAAATTCAAAAGCTAGGTTTGGACCTGGTGGGCAAGGCATCTCTTTAGTGTTAATATGGACCTTGCACTACAACCCAGCCCACTAACATTTTCTGTACTGAGATTTGGGGCTCAAGCCCAACTGACAATTAAGGCTCTTCCCCTTTTCTTTGTTCCTGTTTTCCATGTGTTTAACTTCCTTGGAGAGGGTCGGGGAAAGGGAGGGGGTTTATGGAACGAGCCCAGAAATTCTAGGTCCAAATACCATCTAACATCATCAGAAAGACTGACTCTTAACACGTTCCTCATATCTGCTTTCCTCCCTAAACCAATGCCTGCAGGTTCTCCTGGATGCAAAGCAGCCCTTGAACTGGGTCTCAAGCTGGTAACACGATGTATCTGGTGTGGATTCTGGTTTTAGGTTTTCACTGGATGCTGATCATAGTAGACCCTGTGTTCTCAGAAGCAGACCCAGTGGACTCAAATTTTAAAAGCAAGAGATCAGAGAGCAGGAGGTGGAATGGCTCTGGGCCATGAGTAGGAATGAGCTTCACGTGGAAAAGTGATTCCGACCTCACAAAATGGTTTGGGTGCCAACCATTGCTCTTTTTTGAGCATTTCCCTCAAATTTGATCTTGCTTATTGGGTTGTGTGATGAAAAACTTTTATTGATTAGTACCAAGCACTTTATAAAGTTAAGTGGCTCTGTGGAAAATAGGGAATTAGATGATCATTATTTTTTATCTTTTCTGAAAGGTGCAATTTCTAGTTAGACATCTGACTAAATAAAATCCAGGGCATCTATATATACCAGAAAGTAAATGAAGAAGTGGAAAGTGGAATCTCAAACACAGCATTTCAATGTGACTGGATTTAATTAAATACACGGGAACCTAGGAAGAGGAAGCTCGCTCACACCAGGAGTGAGGTGGGTACCTCCCTTTATGAACTGGTCTAACGTGGAACACGCAGGGCCTGTTGACCATCAAGGTGCCCTTCCCCTACACCCTATCAAGTCCCAGAAAGGTCTTTGGTTGATGCTTAGTCAGTCTGTTTCTACCCCCAGGTACTCCCTACATTTATTAGGGAGCGTCCCTAAAGCAAGCCTTGCCCCACATAGTCTCTCCAAGCCCATCCTCAGAGAAGCCGACTGAGAACTGCACGCAGGTGAGGCTGATACACCCCGGCATGGGATTCTCGCTCCTGCCATGCTTGCTGACCTTCTTTATCGTTAGCATCCACCGGCAGATGCCCCTACACCTGCTCACCAATACCTTTGCTGCTCACAGTGGCCGTGACAGCGTCACGTTTAGAGTTGAGAAGACTGACTACAGCAGAGACTCTTTACCTGGGCTCCAGGATGGGTGGACGGGCTGAGGTTGTAGGTAAAATGGTCTCTTTGTGTTCCCATGCACAAGACGGGCAAGGCCTCTGCTCTCCCAGGGCTTGCATTTTAGGTGAAGCAAACCATGAACTAAATACATCAATACACGAGGTAAAGGTAGATTGTGACAAATTCTACAACAAAAAAATCTACAGGGCCTTTGGACAGAATTTCATGTGGGTTTGTAGCGGTAGGTGGGCAACGCTGTGGTTCCTGAAGCAGTCACTGAAACGACCAAAGTACTTTGAAGCCTCTTGTTTAAAAGAAATAATTCACGCAATTTTTGTTACTGCTTCTTCCTATATTCATGTTCATTTCAATATGGAATTTATTTTACAAGTGGTCAAAGAAGTTCAGAACAGAGAGGTACATGCCATATTTTCCCTGCTTCTTTGCGTCTCTGCGTACAATGTGCTCTAACCTGAGAAGAAATTTAGGACTGCTGCTGTGCCACTCCCCCTGACAGAAGAAACTTTTGGGCATTAATGATAATGGAATTGCATCCCAGGCTGCCGCCCCCTTGGATACTGTGACCTGGGACCCATCGTACTCTATTGCCTGGCTAGTCTGACCATCACCAGCTCCTCCCTGGCTCTCTTATCTCGACCTGTACAGTAGCTACACTGAGGTCCCCAGTGTGTTACAGCTGAACTCAAACAGGTTACGATCCTGAGAGTCCTGGGTTGTTACCTTCTAACCCTGCTTAACCAAACGGTTAAAGACAAGGACTTGTAGGAGATTCTGGTGCTGCCCGGCTCTTCTCCCATTCTGATTCCATTGGCTTCGCCTGAGCTGTAGAATGTGTGGGTGGCTCCATAGGCATCTGGGTGTGAGTGAGGGTTCCCTCGGTCGTCCCCTTCATTCCCAGGTAATCCCTTTCGAATGCCTCTTCCAAAGAATGGAAGTTACTTTCCTGGGGATCAAATACAGCCCCTCGAAATCGAAGGTTCAGAAAGGGTAAACTGGCTAATATTTGTTCCTCCTATGTGGTCAGAAAAACAGGGCTATTTAAGATTTCTGTAAATCACATGGGGCCCAGGAGAGTCCACCCATGGCTTACTGGTTGAGGTAGTGAATGGACTGTCATCAGAGGAGGAAACACAGGTCCTGGGCAAGATGGCTGTCGGAATCTGCTCATTCCTCCCAGTGTGGACCATCAGGGTGACGGAAGGGAGGGCAGGAGTGGGAGGAGACTGGATGAGATAATGGGAATTAACGTCTCCCATTCTGATGCAGACATGAATGAGAGCAGAGCCTGACTCTCCAAGCATGAGGAAAGCATAACAGAGCCAACGTAATATCTTGCATTTCAGCGAAAACAAACTTAAATGAAAATAAAGTCGTGGCATTTGGAGTCAGTGAGCTAGGTTCAAATCTAAATTCTTCCATAAACTGAAAAAATCGCTCAGCTTCTTCAATTCTCACCCTCCTCTTCAGCTAAGTGGACATAACTGGGTACCGAAACCCTTGTCCTGTGAGGTTATTATGAGCAGTAAAGGAGAACTTGGCGTTCAAGGATTCATGTCGAGTATATATTCTTCTGTGTGGGGATAAGTTATCTCCAGAAGGAAATGTGCTGCCCGCAAAGGCCAAGAGTGAATGGGATGGGAAGCTCAGGACGCAATGAAGTCTCCGCAGAGTGTGCTCCAAGAGGTTCCAAGGCAAATGGACCCTGAGTGGCAAACAAAACGCCTCGTCAGCCTTAGCCCAGAAGATGCTGGTAAGGAAGTTACTAATTAATCACCAGCCAGCCATAAGGTATTACGGAGCCTGCTAAGTTTAAATATGCTTTATTAACTGACATCCAACATATGGCACGTGGTTATGAGGTGGATGACACTAGTTTTAAAGGTCATTGTTACCCAGATGAGCAGATCTGAAATGGAGAAATCAGTTAATGCTTTCTTCTGCTGATTTAGTGTGAACACATCCAAGGGAGCTGAGGCACTCCAGATGGCAGGCGGCAAAAATAGCTAAGAAAGATGATGTGTGTTAACTGTCTCTTAATGACACCAATGGTGCACCAGCGGGGGAAGAGAGAGAAGGCATCTTTTCTAAGTGCTGACTGAACTCGTGGGCAAGACAGAGGTCTCTCTACCTGGTTCTCAGGAGATTAAATCCCACCTGCAACAAATGGAAAAACTTCCCTTCCATCCATATTATTAGTATTATTTCTTCTTCTCCCTCTTCTTTCTCTTCCCCTTCTCCTTCTTCTTCTCCTTCTTCTCCTTCTTCTTCTCCTTCTTCTTCTTCTTAGTTCCAGCTAATATTTAATAAGCACTTCCACGTGTCAGGCACCATTTTGTGTTTAACGTTCATCATTTCACTTATTTCTCTCAACAACTCATTGAGACAGTTGTGGTTAAGAATGTTGGCTTGGCATCATCAGAAAGTCTACACGGGCTTCACTGGTGGCAGAGGGGTTAAGAATCCACCTGCCAGTGCAGGGGACATGGGTTTGAGCCCTGGTGCGGGAAGATCTCACATGCCGTGGAGCAACTAATCCCATGTACCACAACTACTAAGCCTGCACTCAAGAGCCTGTGAGCCACAACTACTGAGCCCACGTGCCACAACTACTGAAGCCTGCACACCTAAAGCCCGTGCTCTGCAACAAGAGCAGCCACCGCAGTGAGAAGCCCGCGCACCGCAACGAAGAGTAGTTCCCGCTCGCTGCAACTAGAGAAAGCCCGCTTGCAGCAACGAAGACCCAAAACAGCCAAAAATAAATGAATAAATTTATTTTTTAAAAAAAGTCTACAAATAATAAACGCTGAAGAGGGTGTGGAGAAAAGGGAACCCTTTTACACTGTTCCTGGGAATGTAAATTGGTGCAGTCACTATGGAAAACAATATGAAGATTCCTTAAAAAAACTAAAAATAGAGTTACCATATGATCCAGCAATCCCTTTCCTGGGCATATATCTGGTGAAAACTAACTCAGAAAGATACATGAACCCCAGCGTTCACAGCAGCACTATTTACAATAGCCAAGATGTGGAAGTAACCTACATGTCCTTCGACAGATGAATGGATAAAGAAAATGTGTGTGTGTGTGTGTGTGTTTGTGTATGTGTGTGTGTGTATGTGGAACACATAGAATGTACACACAGAATGGAACATTGTTCAGCCATAAAAAAAGAATGAAATAATGCCTTTTGCAGTAACATGGATGGACCCAGAGATTGTCATACTAAGTGAAGTAAGTCTGACAGAGAAAGACAAATATCTTATGATATCACTTAAATGTAGAATCTAAGAAAATGATACAAATGAACTTATTTACAAAACAGAAACAGATTCACAGACACAGAAAGCAAACTTATGGCTACCAAAGGGGAAAGTGGGAGGAGGGATAAATTAGGAGTTTGCGATCAGCAGATACAAACTATTATATATAAAATAAACAACAAGGTGCTACTGTATAGCACAAGGAGCTACGTTCAATATCTTGTAATAAACTATAATGTAAAAGAACCTGAAAAAGAATATATACATATATATATATATATATTCCTGAATCACTTTGTTGTACACCACAAACTAACACAACATTGTAAATCAACTACACTCCAATAAAAAGAAAAAAAAGCATGTTGGCTTGGGAGTCAGACTTTACGGACTCCAATCCTATTTGTGTGACTACCAAGAAGGGAGTACTCTGGGACAGTTGGTCTGTAAAGTGGAGATGATGTTACTACCTACCTTGCAGGTAACTAAGGCTCGCATGAGATAATGCACATGAAACACTTAGAATAATACCTGGGACATAGAAAGTGCTCAATAAATATTAGTGTCCCCTCCCAAGATAATTTCCAACCTTTTCACATATAAGGAAAAGGAAGATTCCAGATGTTAAGGAGCACACCCAAGGCCACATGACTCACGTTTGCAGACAGATTCCAGTCTTACTCCTGAGATCGTATTACACTACCCCAGGCAGCAGACCCTTCTTCAGGGAAAGCACACCCCTTTCAGGAAAGGGTAGATAATTCAGAAGAAGAAGACTATTGTTAATCCTCAGAACACTGACGTAGCACAAGAAGGGAAATTCAGAAACCTAAGCAAGGCAAGGCCCAAGTGATTTTTCCTTCTACTAAAAAATAAAGCTTGGTGCAGCCACTATGGAAAACAGTATGGAGGTTCCTCAAAAAAGTAAAAATCAAGTTGCCATGTGATCCAGCAATCCCACTCCTGGGCATGTATCTGAACAAAAGTATAATTCGAAAAGATAATGCACCCCAATGTTCACTGAAGCACTATTTACAATACCCAAGACATGGAAACAACCTAAGTGTCCACCAACAGATGAACGGGTAAAGAAGAAGTGGTACGTGTATACAATGGAATATTACTCAGCCATAAAAAAGAATGAAATAATGCCATTTGGAGCAACATGGATGGAACAAGAGATTATCATATTAAGTGAAGTAAGTCAGAAAGAAAAAGACAAATACCATATGATATCACTTACATGTGGAATCTAAAATATGACACAAATGAACTTACCTACGAAACAGACTCACAGGTATAGAGAACAGACTTGTGGTTGCCAAGAGATTGGGGGGTGGGGGAGGGATGGATTGGGAGTTTGGGATTAGCAGATGCAAACTATTATATATGGAATGGATAAACAAAAAGATCCTACTGCATAGCACAGGGAACTATATTCCATATCCTGTGATAAACCATAATGGAAAAGCATATTAAAAAGTATGTACATACATGTGTAACTGAATCACTTTGCTGTATGGCAGAAATTAACATAACATTGTAAATCAACTATACTTCAACTAAAAAGAATAAATCAAACCAACAAAATAATTCAGGCTTTGGGCAGGATGGTGAAGAAATATTTCAGAAAAGTAATCTTAAATCTTTAAATCATAATAATGACAAATAATACTTACCAAGTCCCTACTATGTGCCAGGTATTGGTTCAGTGTCTTGTATCATATATCAATATCATTACTTGTATCATGTATCAGTATACTTTATCTTCACAGTGACTGGAAGTCTGTCATTATCCCCACTTTACTCATGAGGGAAGGGGGGCACAGAAACAATGAATATCATACCCAGAGGCACATGGTTAGAAAGTGGAGGCACTCAGCTTTGAACTCAGGCAGTCAGGAGCCAGAGCCCCTGCACCCCACCATTGCTCTCTCCTGGCCCTTGTCTCCCAGGCATGACTTGATGGCATCCAGGGCAGGGCTTCTCAAACCTGAGCAAGCATCCAAGTCACCTGGACGGGCTTGTTAGACAAAGATTGTTGGAACCCACCCCCAGAGTTCCTGATTCAGTAGGTCCGGGGCTGGGCCCAGTGATTTGCATTTCTAACAACCTCCTGCGTGATGCTGATGTTACTGGTCTGGGGGCCGCACTTTGAGTGCCATTGGTTACTTAGAATTGGGAGCCTGAGTCAGAATCATAGATAAGGAGTTGGGGTCCCAGATCCACCACCTGGTAGTTTTGTGACACCAAGCAAGTCACTCAATCCCTCCTAGCTTTGGTTCCCTTATCTGCTCAGTAGGGGTCTAAATCATTATAGTCTTATTGACTATATAAATAGTCATTAAAAGGATGCAGTTAATAAAACCCATCTCCTAGTGCTGTTATAGAGATTAAATACGATACCAAGTATAAAGTGCCTAGTAAGTAGCCTGGAACAGAATAATAGCTCTCACATGGTGGTAAATAAATAAACTTGTCACAAAATTATTAAGCCTTCCTGTATACACAGCATGGGGGAGAGAGAGAGAGAAAGAGAGAGACAGAGAGGGAGGGAGACAGAAAGCCACATTTCCTGTCTGGGACAAGTAAATTTAAGGACTGAAAAAAATCCAGGAAGAAGCACAGATGCACATACAGATGCACACACACACGCAGTACAAAGTAAACCATGACTGTACCCACCCAGGGGTCTGCAGAGCACCAACTTCCAGATGAAGAAATTATGAGAGGTTCATGGAGACAGGACCGTCACAGCTGGCCCTTGGAGCATCTAGGCATGCAACTATACTTCTTACTTTTAAAAAAAAGAAAGAAAGATTGAGTGCTGACTATGGAGCAGCCACTGCGTTTGGCACTTTGCCCTTAATCGTCGTGACCCCCAGCTGGCTGGAGGCGGGGCACCATGCTTCTTCTTCTGGCAGGTGGACAAACAGGTCTGGGATGATTAAGCAATTTGCCTTAAGTCTCACTGTGTGTGTGAGTGTGTGTGTGTGTGTGTGTGTGTGTGTGTGTGTGCACGTGCGCGCTCGGGTGTTGGGGGTGAGAGTGGGGCTGGCAGGCAGGCTTGTTTTCTTGCACTTAAAGCCCAGGGAGTGATCCTGTCATTCTGCCCCACGATTTCCTCTAGTGGAGTGTTAGCAAGCTGAGCTCTGAAACTTCAAATTCACAATCCCCTCTCTTTAAAGCATGTCCCCCGAGGAAGGCAGAGAAAATGCAAATGCACATACCAAAATGAGCTTGGAACACGTGAAGCAAAGCTGGGCGAGTTCCAGGGCATCTCGATGAGACGCTGTCTCGAGCCCCCGGGACAGCTCGGCGCGGGGCTCCCTCTGCAACCACTCACGCCTCTCTGCTGCCTTCTTCAGAACATGCCAGCGCTCTGGCAGCTCATCTAAGCAATAATGTGTAGGGGAGGTTGCTCTTCTCTCCATATCCATCCAGAAGACACTCGTGCCTCTGAAAGAGAAGTCAGGTGTGTCTCTCTTTGCATATAATACATCGGACAAGAGAAGTGATGATGCTCTTCACCGTGGACACAAGAACAACTCATGTGGGTCCCTGATCTGTTCCCAAAACATATCCACTAGTCATTGTAAGAGATGCAGAGTGAGTAATTTCTAGGATACTTGATGTCTCTTTAAGAACAGCTATGTTCCACTTACTCAGATGCCAGGCTTCTGGTAACTTAACCAAAATTTAGTCCTGACATTAGATATAAATGAGAAGGGCTTGATATAGCTAAGCATGGCTTTCAAAAAGCCCCTTAAACACACACACACACACACACACATTTTAGAACTCAGTGGGCTCTAACTTTATACATGTTTCTACATGATTCTAATAAGCCTTCTTGTATGGTTTCCATTCTATAGGAGACAATCAGAAAGGTGCCATTGCCTGCTTGGCCCAGTGAAGGTGAGAAAGCAGATCACTTGCTAGTTTAAAGAAGGATCCAAATACAAAGAACCAGGAACCCTGTCCTCCAAAACAATCACACAAATGACCAGAAGTAAAGAAATAAGCAAGTGACAGTCTTGGGTAGGGAAACTGCAATTGGTGTTAATATTGGCAAAAGAGAGAGCTTCTGGGCAGGCGGAGGGGTGAGGTGGATGCAAGTCTACCCACAGGCCTTGGAATAGCATATCCGACTCAGGAAGCGACACGTACTTCCTGCAAGGTTGTGGTTCAGAATGGAATTATCAGGAGAGGAGGTAAGTCACCAAGGAATAGAGGGGCAAATTGCCCTCCATGTACTACAAATATGAGCTTCCCCAAAGGCCACTTAATGTTTTCCCCGGCAGAAGAGTGCGAATCAATCCGCAGCTCCACGACCATGAACCTGGGAGAATATCTTTGCACTTGGATTAATACGACCTGTTCAGCTATGCCTAAAAACAGCAGCCCGG
This sequence comes from Delphinus delphis, assembly GCF_949987515.2. Classification (NCBI taxonomy): domain Eukaryota; kingdom Metazoa; phylum Chordata; class Mammalia; order Artiodactyla; family Delphinidae; genus Delphinus; species Delphinus delphis. The sequence continues at coordinate 38,690,227 of NC_082702.1, read as the reverse complement.
GTCGGGGACCACGGCTTCCTTGGGGTTACTCAGGTCTCTGGATTCTTAGAGCCTCTTTTGTATGTGTGAGTACTCCTCTGAGAGGGTGTAGACCTCTACTCCCTGCTATGGGTATGAGATCTGGGATGTTTCCTTTGTTTGTTTTTGCTACTGTTTGCAACAGGAATAGTTCTGAATCCTGGCAAAGGCAGACTGCCCAGACCCCAGTGGGATTGAGTAGGATTGCGAGATAAAGAGAAACAGACAATTGTGTGTCAGCGCTCAGCCCAGGGAATGCGATTCTAACTTCGGAAGTTTGGGACCAGAGCTCCTTAAAATTCTACATTTCAAATTCAGGTATTCCATGGTCCCCTAATTCAGATAACCACCAAGTGATAGAAACCTCTGGCATCAACTCAAGGAAAAACTGAGTTTCCCTCAGAAAACTGGCTCTTCTTTTCTACTGTCTTCCCAACCCCTGTTTTCTGTTGTGTTACAGAAATTGGGGATCATGTAAGCAACCATGTTTCCTGCTTTGTTTTGGCCACTGGAAAGCTTAAGTGAAAATCTGGCTGACATTTAGCGTGGAATGCTTATATAGTGACTATTGCTTTTGTTTGAATAGCATCTCTTTTCCTTATATGATAACAGACTCACCCAAGTATATAGGCACTAGAATGAGACTGGTTTGATCATAATGAAAATCCCCGTAGCAAGAGAGACGTCTCCAGGTATGTTCATGTGACCCAAACTGGGCCAATCAGAGTCCTATTCCAAGATTTTTCCACCAGAACTGGTAGAAAAATGCATGCTTTCCTATGAGCCAAATCACCACACCCACTTTTCACAGTAGAAAAATAAGGATCCAGTGCATAGAAAAACAGATGAGAAGCCTACAAAGAGGGTCCTGACAGTGCTCAGGAGCTAATTCTGGTCAACGTTAAGGCCATTTCCACCATTCCTCACTACTGCGGTATTTTATAATGCAGAAATTACTTCCTCGTTGGTCCTCTAGTAACTCAAAGCTGGACTTCCAGCACTTGGAACCAGAACATGAAGACAGGATCTCTCTCGTGGATATTTTCCCTGGCTTTCCTATTTTCCCTTCATCTTGATTCCTTCAATTATTTGCTCTTTTTCTTTTGTAGTAAATATAATTTTCTAAACTGCCTCAAATTCTCTGTGAAGAGCGGCAAAGTATAAACATGGCATAGTATCAAATAATTTCAAATACAGGACTTTTTCTCTCTGCCACAACTGCTGATAATGGTAGTCTGTGACATTAAGGAAAGGTTAACTTGGTTTCTGTATTTTCTGTTTCAAAAAGCAAAGAAGTATTTGATACATTAAATAATGGTTTCCCTTTAAAAAAAAAAAACTTAAAATAAGCCATTTCCAATGGGGTAAATGCTAAGGTCCAGTTATCTGGAAAATTCACTTTTATGGAAAAACATACACCCTAATTTGACCAAACACATGCAATATCACCATATTAAAAATATATTAAAAAGTGACAACTCACAAGACAAACAGAAGTGTCTAGCTGTCATTTTAGTGTTAGTATCTTCTTCAGAAACAATTCTCTAGGCTACAGAGGCTTCCTAAAGCATAAGAATATTTCCTCCTGGACTCTAATTTCCTAGAGACTATTGTGCATGATGATTTTGTGTGTATGTCTCTTTGTGTACTTTGCCCAGTCAAATATATACCTCTGTGCAATGATGTCTTATTTGATAGAGGAAAGTAAATGATAATAGGACCTGTTTCTTTGGTGATCAACAACTTAAAATACAAAACTCCTCTGGTTTTTATTTTAAATTGCATTCTTTTACAAAGAAGTCGTCTCGAAGGTGTACTTATTCTGAAAGTAAATGCTGCAACTGAGCCAACCCGCTAATGGGCATACGGTGATTATATTATCACACCCGTGGGGTACTGCTGAGCCTGGGGACGGGGGTATTTAATGAGGCTGAAGAGGAAAGAAGGATTATGGTGGCTGTATTTGTCCAATGGATAATCTGGTTTTGGGCATAAACCTCAAATTGGTTTGAGGATCCCTCAGAAGAGGACCTAAAACGTCCCTCCTTAAGCCATAGTGGTCAGAATGAATGGACCCCTCCCTCCCCAACACATACACTACCACCATCGCCACCAGGACCACTGGAGGGAGAGTGTGGGGTAAATGAAGGGTTCAGGTTAGCAAAACAGAGATTTCCCTTTGAACATGCAAAGAAGCACAGCCAGCAGTAGGTAGAGCATCTTGTGGGGAAACAGAAATTGATGGAGATATCGCCTTATTGATGTAAACTGACCTCAGAGTGAAGGACAGGGAATCTGCGGTGGTTCAGCACTCATGAAACAGAGTGATACATGTAAAAACATGCACACACACACACAATGGCTTTTTCCAAGTGGGCCAGACCTTCCCCACCAAACACAGTGGTTGAGGGTTTCTATCAGCACTTCTAGGAGGAGGAAGGAGAGGTGAATATCAGAACTGCCTGTCTGCCTAGATCCAGGAGCCCTTCATTTAGTACAGCCATCTCGTTCCACATGAGAGTTAAAGATGCTTTGTCTCTACATGTGCATATTTTACAAAGTTCTCAGTACGGGACATAGGCTCAGTCATGCTTAGCAATACAAGCCACCACAAAAAGTACAGTGAAGAACACAGCCTCTGCATTTGGACCAACCAGTTCTGGCCTTTGCCTTCCTGGGCAGCCTTGACAAGTGCCTTAACCTTTAAAAGGTTTCGAGTTCTTCATGTTTTAAAATAGAGATATTAACACTACCCATTAGAGTTGTGAGGATTCATGAGATTATATGTATATAAGGGGCTTGGTTCAATGCCTGGCACATTTAAATGTTCAATAAACGCCAGCTATGATTATTTTATTATCATCATAATCATTATTAGTATTATTACCAGGATTATCATGTTCATAAATCATTAAAGGATTCTATCCTTCTTATAGATATTGAGGTAGGAAGGATGAAAAGAGTAAAGATGGGAGAAAAGGAAGAAAGGACAGAAAACAGACAGAAGAAAGGAAGGGAGGGAGGGAGGGAGGAAGGAAGGAAGGAAGGAAGGAAGGAAGGAAGGAAGGAAGGAAGGAAGGACTAATGTTCTATTTAGGATTGGGAAACCCTGTCTACCTATAACAATTAAGATTCACATGACCAGAACAAGACAAAGCATACAATGTATCTCTCTTCTACTTTGGGTTGTTTCTATTTGGAGATACTAAGCATTAGAGTATCTCTCATGAGTTGAGTCCTCAGAAGGCATGCTAGGACATGTGCGGCACAGGTTAGTGAAAATGGGAAGAGCGTGGAGACCCATCCGGACTCTGGGGCTGACTCACAGTGGTTCAACAACCAGCGTGCAAAGAGATAGCACACTGAATTCAGGCTTAGCCAGCGTGACTGTCTGAGCTTGTTTGAACTGAAGGGAGGGTAATGGAGAAGCGATATCTAGATAGTGATGATCACCAAGGTCAGAGAGAAGGAGGGGCAACCAAGTAGGGACCCAGGCAGGAAGCAGAATCCCTGGGGTGAGGATGAGGCTTCAGCCCCAGCAAGGAAGTAGAGAATCCTTCTATGGGGAACTCCTCTACAAAGCAGAGATTGGAGGGAAGCCCTAATCTTTAGTGAGGATTTAAGATTTAATGAATTAGACCACATGTCACCTCTGCTTGCAACCTTCAAAACACTTACCACTCCTTGCTACAGTTGGCGGATGCCTAAGTGATCTGGATCCTGTGTACTCTACCAGCCTCTTCTTCTCCCACCTGCTCCAGTTCCTCAACCACGCCAGGCTCCCTCTCATCTTGCAGCCTCTGCATTTCCTTTTCCTTCTCACTGGAAGGTGCTCTGCTCACCCTCACATGACTAGCTTTGCCTCAGCACACAGAGCTCCACTCCAGTGTCATCTCCTTATAATGGGTACCCTCTGCTGTAGAGTTGCCCTCTCCTGTATCACCGTATTTACTCCTTGCAGAGCACGTATCACCATCAATACCTTGTTCTGGTATTTGCTGTCTGTTTATTATCTGTCTCTGTCCCGTGGCCTCTAAGGGCCATGTCTGTCTTGCTGCACTCCACACTGCTGCAGCCCCAGCACCAAGAACAAGGTCTGGCAGCATGTATGTGTGCCAGAAACGTCTGTCGTTCAGGTGAATGAAGAGTCTTAGGGTGGAACACGACACCCCAGACCTCTCCTGCCGTTAACTCTGTGTGCTCAATGCTGTAGCCTGGCCAGGGGTTCCCACCTGACTGGGGCTGACCAGAACCAGCCAGGTAAGCTACCAACTCACAATAAGTCCATTCTCCGTTTGGCTACATGTTGTAACTTAAGAACATACGGCTGGTGGGAAAAAGCAGCAGAGGAGTACATTAGTGTTGCTCAAGGACATAGGTGTGAGCAGTGGTGGCAGGAGGGAAGGGCATGGCATGCAGGGTACACGAGCAAGAACTCAGCTTCTTTTCTACCTCTAGCAAAGAATAGAGGAACTTCTTTTCTCGTGTCACCATTGAGGGCCATGTTGTCAAATTCAAAGAGTGGAATAAGGCCAGTATCCACCAACTTACAGATGATGTCCAGAAGGGAATTTGGACACATGTTTCTTCCATGGAGACTGTATCATTTGGAATGGTCTTTAAAAACAGTTTTGGAAATGCATTGATGCTTCTTGATATTGCCAATGATTCCTTCTGATACCACATAATACTCACAAAAGAATCTTTTAAAGCTCAATTTTAATGCCTGAGATGCCAGTTTGCAAACCAGCTTCAATTCTATTCTGTTTCAAAAAAGTAAAACTTATATGAGAATTCAGGATTTGAGAAATATTGTTCCTAGTCACACAGACGCGCTGTAAAAATGGAAAACGTGGGGTAAATAATATACACTGTGGACAAGCCAAAATATGTGAAAAACTTATATCTCTACTTTTGTTTTTGCTGTGCAGTTTACACAAATCATTAAGCATTAATATTTATACTCTGAAGCATTTTTTTCCTACCATGCCCATCAAACTGTCACATAATCAGGGGAGTCAGTATATCACATAACACAGGGGAGAGCAACTTGCCAGCCTCAGTTCCTGTAAATATTTTTCTTTTGTGCTGGATTAAGATTATCCTCACGGTAGGGGTCCTTGTGGAAGTCAAGTTTGCCAACATATTTTATGATTTTTAAAAAACATGGACACTTCAAGTTTCCACAAAGTTGGCATTTATGCTCTGCATGGGAGAGAACTTTCTGACCTAGCCCCTGAAGTTTTTGAGGTTTATTCATCCTGAATTTATTTTTAAGCTAAAGAGAGGTCCCTTTTCTTCAGAGAGAGAAAACACAAATACCAAATTCATTCTTGGGTTATGGCTTATTTGAAAGTACCCCTGCTGCCTCTTAAACTTTCTAAAAGAGATACCTGCTCTTGTACTGCCCCTGCTCAAATAACTGTACGACTGCTTAACATCTCAAAACATAGGTAAAGCTCTCTTGGCCTGGTGTCCAAAAGCCTGCATGTTCTGACCGCAACCTTCCTTCACCGTGAGGTTTATTTCTCAGTGCTTTCCGTCTGTGTGGGAGGGGCTCGTGGGGCAGAAACAGCACCAGGGCTGAAGTCAGGCAGGCCTGGCTTTGCAGCTTGCTTTTGCTCTTGAGTCTGTGCCAGACTTGGCCTATTTCGAATTTAACTGCAAAATTTGGATCATAATGGGCAGTCAGTATAGCAAAGTGGTTAAGAGCTCTGGCTCTAGGAAAGGGCTGTCTGGATTTAAATCCTTACTCTTATGCCTTCTTACTATATGGGATTTAGCACAAATGATGTGATTTTTCTAAGCTTCAGTTACCTATAAAATGGGGATGCATAGGAGTATTTCCACAGTTTGTTGTGAAGAGTATATGTATATCAGCTAACTACTGCTGCATAACAAACTGACAAAACTCAGTGGCTTAAAACAAAAACGCTTTATTATTGCTCGTGAGTCTGTGGGTTAGCTGTGCAGTTCTGTCTTAGCTAGGCTCACTTCTGCGTCATTATTATGCAGCATCAGCTACAAGATGGGTAGGAAGCTTTGCTGACCCTGGCTGTGTCCTTTCATATGTTTGAGAGTTAGGCAGCTGAAGAGTAGTCTAGTCTGGTCCTGGCTGGAAAACTGGGTTCTCTTCCACCTGGTGTCTTATTCTGCAGCAGGCCCTCCTGGACGTGTTCTCATGGTAGATGGACAGAATAGAGAGAGAGAGACTGAGATTCAAAGGCCATTGAGGCCTAGGCTCTGACCTAGTAGAACATCACTTCTGGCACAAAGCAAGGCCAAAGTCAGAGAGAAGGGGGTTTGAAAGTTACAGAAAGGGACCTGGGTACAGGGAGGCCAGTAACTGGGGCCACCATTATGATCAACCTAGCACAAAGTGCAAAGAACTTAGCATAAAGATGACCATATAGCAACTGCTTAATAAAAGTTTGCTATCATGACAGATTGAATATTGCCAGATAGTATCATTGTGAGGATTAAAACTCAAACAGATAACCACGAGTACACCGACATTATTCACCATGGAATGTGCCATTAAATAGTGGCAGTCATGCCCCCCTGTATTCTAGACTGGCAATGCTCTATCTTCTGTTCTTTTCAGGTGTCTTTGCTGTGGATGTTTATATAGCCGAGGATGCCCTTTCTGTATCTTCAAGATCTTCCTGACTGATTCCCACTCCCTGCGGAGATCATCCTTCCAATGACCCTAGAGAGCCCAGTATCTTCACACTGTGTCATCAGGTCCCTTCCCCCTTAGATTTTGGTTACTTATGTTGCTGCATTGTCTCCCTGATGATTCTCCTGGCTCCTTGAGAGCAGAGACTGTTTAGGAATCATATGTTTTATTTCTTTCCACACTTAAGTGCTAGACAAATTTGGGAGTTGGGGTAGGAGAGAGAGAGTGAGGGAGAAAACAAAATCGTATTTTATTTCCTGGCTTTAGGAATATTGGTTAATCTGTTAATATATTAAATTATTTTTGCACCAATAATTCCATGGTTTACTTGCAGAGATAGAAAGACTTAATAAGTTCTGTACTTTATTTTCTCATAGTTTGGTCTGCTGTTTATGTTTAAAATTTTACCGTTAGAACTGTGTTACTTGTGCTTAAGGCATGATTACTCCTTAAAATTGCTCATCTATAAATTATTTTTATGGCAGCTGCGGCAGTGTTTCAGATGAGGTGTTTACATACACTAATTTATGCCTAATAACTCTCTTATGCAGATGTCAGCTCTTCCCTTAATCCTGCTGTTTTCCTCAATCTTAACCTGAATCCACTGATATCTGTAGGACTGGGCAACTGTTTACATTCCCCAGAAATCATTACTTTATGTCCAAAGCCCTAGAGAGTAATGTCTATTTTACTTAGTATCCCTTGGAAGGGAGGGATGCACCATTGTTTTGTACCCCTCATAGAGTGGCTCTCAAAATTCCCTTCCAATGGGTCCCTTCTCTTCTGTCCAGGCAGCCAACTTCTGCTCTCAGCTTTTCTTCTCCCAGGTGGTAACCTTGCCCAAATTTCACTGTGTTTTCTATACCTTTCACTTCTCTACTTTTCTCCAGAGTCATAATTAAAGCGACACCCACCCTGAGGGTAGGAGTTAGAACTAGTCACAGGTGAAATATTACTTTTCTTGTCATCCTCCAGGCCAAATTTTCATGCTTTGCAAAACCATTCATTTCCGGGCTGTCAGAGAGCCTTTTATTATGCCTTCTGGTTTTGGGGGGGATGTCAGGCTGGTGTTAATTCAGGGGGTTATTTTTTTAATATTGATGTTAGATTTATGTTACTCTGCCAATGTCTCTGGAGGAAAAGCAGTGGATAATACAAAGCATCATTATTAACTATTATTAGGCTGACATGTAAAACATAACTTACTCCTGACACTTTGGTCAGTTGGAATTAGATGACATTTACATATTTCAGGCCAACTCTCAATATCTGTGATTTTTGCTCATGCTGTTGAAATTTTCAATGTTTAGCACCCTAGGGAAACAGGCAAACTACTCTGTGGAGGCAGAGCATGGTGGGGTGGGAACTGCACGGGCTTATCTAGATAGAGTATAATTCTATTATCTGAGCACTGGCTGGAGAGGGTCTGTCTAAGTGGCAGTCTCTGCAGAAAAAGTGGGTTGTGCTGTTGACTTTGGTCTCAGGAACACCAGAATGAAATAGCTGCTGCAAAAATAATTATGAACTTAGTCTGAATAACAAAGTCAATGAAGGAGAGAAGAGACAGGCCAACCACCTTCTATAAAAAGGACTACGCTGTTTTCCCAGCACCACTTACTGAAGAGGCTGTCTTTTCTCCATTGTATATTCTTGCCTCCTTTATCAGAGATAAGGTGACCATGTGTGCATGGGTTTATCTCTGGGCTTTCTATCCTGTTCCATTGATCTATATTTCTGTTTCTGTGCCAGTACCATACTGGACAGCTATATGTAAAAGAGTGAAATTAGAACACTCCCATACACAAAAATAAACTCCAAATGGATTAAAGACCTAAATGTAAGGTCAGACACTATAAAAATCTTAGAGGAAAACATAGGCAGAACACTCTATGACATAAATCACAGCAAGATCCTTTTTGACACACCTCCTACAGAAATCGAAATAAAAACAAAAATAAACAAATGGGACCTAATGAAACTTAAAAGCTTTTGCACAGCAAAGGAAACCATAAACAAGACCAAAAGACAACCCTCAGAATGGGAGAAAATATTTGAAAATGAAGCAACTGACAAAGGATTAATCTACAAAATTTACAAGCAGCTCATGCAGCTCAATATCAAAAAAACAAACAACCCAATCCAAAAATGGGCAGAAGACCTAAACAGACATTTCTCCAAAGAAGATATACAGACTGCCAACAAACACATGAAAGAATGCTCAACATCATTAATCATTAGAGAAATGCAAATCAAAACTACAATGAGGTATCACCTCACACCAGTCAGAATGGCCATCATCAAAAAATCTAAAAGCAATAAATGCTGGAGAGAGTGTGGAGAAAAGGGGACCCTCGTGCACTGTTGGTGGGAATGTAAACTGATACAGACACTGTGGAGAACAGTATGGAGGTTCCTTAAAAAAATAAAAATAGAACTACCATATGACCCAGCAATCCCACTACTGGGCATATACCCTGAGAAAACCATAATTCAAAAAGAGTCATGTACCACGACGTTCATTGCAGCTCTATTTACAATAGCCAGGACATGGAAGCAACCTGAGTGTCCATTGACAGATGAATGGATAAAGAAGATGTGGCACATATATACAGTGGAATATTACTCAGCCATAAAAAGAAACAAAATTGAGTCATTATTTGTGGTGAGGTGGATGGACCTAGAGTCTGTTATACAGAGTGAAGTAAGTCAGAAAGAGAAAGACGAATACCGTATGCTAACACATATATATGGAATCTAAAAAAAAATGGTTCTGATGAACCTAGGAGCAGGACAGGAATAAAGATGCAGACGTAGAGAATGGACTTGAGGACGTGGGAAGGAGAAGGGGAAGCTTGGACGAAGTGAGAGAGTGGCATGGACATATGTACACTACCAAATGTAAAATAGATAGCTAGTGGGAAGCAGCCGCATAGCACAGGGAGATCAGCTCGGTGCTTTGTGACCACCTAGAGGGGTGAGATAGGGAGGGTGGGAGGGAGGGAGGAGATATGGGGATATATGTATATGTATAGCTGATTCACTTTGTTGTAAAGCAGAAACTAAGACACCATTGTAAAGCAATTATACTCCAATAAAGATGTTAAAAAAAAAAGGACTGCTCTGAGCTTGTATGCTGCCCTGGGGTATTGCATGTGAATGCAGCACTGAGAAAGCCCAGCATTTTTCCAGGAGGAGTGAAGCCATTCGAATATTCAGGCTGGAGAAGGAGAGATCTGAGCAGCATGATGATGGTAGAAAAATGGCTGCCAGCAACCATGTGAAGGGTAGGAGATGAAAAGATGATACAATTGTTTTTCTCTTCCAAAAGGCAGAGCAGAACCAGTGTGAATGTTGTTCCAGAGAAGTAACGGGGCTGCATAAAAAGAAATTCCTAGAGATAAGAAAAATTCAACAACGAGTGCACCTTCCTTAAAATACTGGGATCACTGTTCACGGAATATGAGCGGGGATGATATTATTCATCCTCTCAGAGATGGGCAATGAAACTTTCAAACTTTCACAGATGATTCAGACAACTCTAAGATTTCATGGTGTTAGTTGGGGAAGATCTGGAGGGAGTTGAGTCTAAAGCTGGGGCTTAAGTGAAGATTAGGGATTCATAGCTGGTTATGAGTAAGAATGAGTTTTCCGATGAGCACGAGGACAGTGATAAAACAAGCTTGTGTGGAAGGCAAAGTTGACAGAGGGGATTGTGGAAGATAAACCTTGGTGTATAGCAGGGCATCGAACATCCAGGGCACCCTTAGATCTATTCTTGATTCTACAGGTGACAGAGAACCCTTGACAACTTTTGAATTAGTAGGTTGGGAGAGGTTGGGGGAAAATATATTTGGTGCAGTATTTAAGGGAGATGAGTAAGTTGTGGAATGAACTGAAATGTGACAGAAAGATAAGAAAATATTAAATTACGTGAAATGAAGATGCAATTCACATGTCCCGCCCACCAGGGGAGGTGGTCTTTACAATACACCGTATTAGCCTATGTTTCATATCTGCCTTTCACCCCATGAATTTACAGGTGGCAGAGCTTCTCTTCCACTTACCCCTCTGTCTGGCCCTTAGTAGGTGCTTAATTGATGACTGTTAAATAAATAAATATTACAGTTTCAGTATGAGATGAGGAACGCGTATGTATCCGGCAAAAACTAGCACACGTGAAAACAGGGAGAGGTAATTTTAGAATTATGGAAATACATCTGAAGAGACTCCTATGGGTGGTTCTGATCTGGTGATGGGAACTACCCTCCACCTTTAACCCACTTTTATTTATTCACAAACTACTTGAGCCCTAGTCTTTCCAGAAAGGGTGTGAGGTGTTTTGTTTTGGTTTTGTTTTATCAATATAAGATACACCTAAAAAGGAACAGAAATAGAACATGGTAACTAAAAGAGATGCCTAAAAACCCCACCCTTTAAAGGTGGACTCACAGCTGTGTAGCAAAGGTAGGCTATGGTCACAGTTGTTTGTTTAGATCAAGTCATCAAGCCTCCCTTGCAGGAAATCCCTGCCACAAAAGTAGAGCTGTAGTCAAATGGGAACTGGGAAATTCGTGTAGCAGGTGTCTGGCTTGTTAACAGGCCACATTTTCAAGGCAGGTGGGGTAGTTGGTGATGGACTATCTTGTTCTACTCATGAGAATGTAAACAAATGCTGTCAATGAAGCTGGTGATTGCTTGTCCCACTCTCCTTGGGCACCTTCAAGATCAGGGAATCTCTGGCAGACTAAGACCTCTGTCTGTTTGCCTGGCCATGTACACCAATGGTCTTCATCTTTCTGTGGCCCGGAGAAGCACCTCTGAAATTTAATTGTCCTTTTCAGACACCCCATCAAAAGGGTGGACCATCTACTGAACTTCCTTTAGATTCAACTTCAAGTTTAAAGTTGCATTTATATGAATCATGGTCAAATCTTTCCGATGACCCTAGATGGGGGGAATATATATTGGAGAAGGAATATGAATTCCAGAGACTCTGGAGTTTAACTTGTAACTTCACCATGGTGTGATCATGAAAATTCTTTCAATCTCTGTGACTTTCAATCATCTTATCTATTAAATAAGAATAATTTTAAGACTTAAAGTCTACAAAAGCTCTAGGACAGAAGCTGATTTTTAATAGGGTTCCAGTAATTATGGAGCATTTATAATTAAACATACTTATACAGCACGTGGGGAGGGATGAGTGCAACCATGCATTCACTCATGTGCTTTTAAATAACAGCACACCCACTTTTTACTCACGTCACAAATGTCATCTTGTGACTTGAGCGAGTTACCAAAGGTCATACAAATAAATGGTCAAAGGAGGAGGAGAACACAGAGCTCAGGTTTCACTATTCACAGGCCTGTGCTTCTTCCACCCCACTGCTCTCCTCCAGAAACTGAATGCCAGCCAAGGCATAAGAATCTAGATGCTGGATCTTCCAGTTTTCTTCACAGAGAAGATGACATTCACAGAACTTCTCCTTGAAGAGCCTAACGTGAATAACATTAAACCTCATCCTAAATGAGGGAAAATCTAACAAACAGTCAGACTTCCGGGACTATATCTCTTATGGCGTTCTTCACAGAACTGATCCATTTCGTCATGGATAAAGTAAATTAGTTTAGAAGCACAAAGGCAGTAACCAGTCACCAGACCTATGAATGAGCCGACGTGTAGGTTAATATGGACATCTTATAATGAGTGGGATCATAGTGGAGTAGGAAAAATCAGGCCCATCTGGGTTTGAATCTATGCTTTGGGGCCTAAATGAGTTGCACAAATCTGACAAAATTACTTAATTCGCCTGAGCCTCGGTTTTCTCATTAGCAAAATGGGTATACAAAACCTAATTTAAAATTTGGATGCAGGGGCTTCCCTGGCGGTGCAGTGGGTGGGAATCTGCCTGCCAATGCAGGGGACACGGGTTCGATCCCTGGCCCGGGAAGATTCCCACAGGCCGCGGAGCAACTAAGCCCGTGCGCCACAACTACTGAGTCTGCAATCTAGAGCCCGTGCTTGGCAACAAGAGAAGCCACAACAATGAGAAGCCCATGCACCACTCGCTGCAACTAGAGAAAGCCCGCGCACAGAACAAAGACCCAACACAGCCAAAAATAAAAACAAATAAACAAATAAATTTATTTTAAAAAAAATTTGGATGCAATATGAAACAGCACACATTATATATCCAGCAACCAGTAACTGACACATAAAAACAAAGATATTTTATTCTTCTCCTGCCTTTGAATGATGTTGCTATAAACTCTATTGCTGACAACTTTTTCTGCAGACAAAACCCAGCTGCTGTGAAGGCAGCCTTTATTAGGAAGTCAAGTCCAGTCGCCTATTTTACATAGACTTGGAAAATAAAGCACCAATGACACCCCAAGCTACTCAATATCTTTGGTATTTCTGTTGTCAAGGCCCAGGCAGGGCTGTGATTGATAATGTTGGTGAAAAGTCTCCCATTGTATACTTCACTTTTCAAATCAAGACCACAAGAGACAAACAAATCAATTAATTAATAAGCAAGAAGAGAAGGAAATAACGGTCTGGATGCCCTAAGAGGCCCAGGGGGCTGGGGCAGCTCCAAGCGCCAGGGCTGGTACTGCAGGGTGAGAGCAGCACCACGCGTGAGCTCGCGTTTGCATTGGCTCACTGGAGGGGGCTGTTGTTTTCCTGCATCACTGAAATCACACCAGGGTTTGACAATCCCTTAATAATCCCCACGGAAAGTGGATTCATAAACATCACCCCTTTTGAAGGGAATTTTAAAGATAGTTCTTTGTTGCGATCATACATCAAAGCAAGGATGGCATTCCCCTTGTTCTTATCTAACTGTTATTAGCCTTACAAACTAAATCTGTGGAGGGTCTTAGTGGGGAAATTAACATTTCATTTTCAGGAGGCAAGAAAATGATAGCTTTGGTGGCCATATAGGTTCACTGCCTGGAAGGTAAGTAGGCTTTGGATCTCTTTTATTGCTGGCCCTGCCAGGACTCCAAAAAACTGATTTTCAGTTAATACTGGGGGAATCTGGAAGACTTTGCCCGTCCCCTAATGGATTTGAGCAATAAAATCACAAGAGCCATTCTTCTGCTTGAGATTCTCCCTATATAGTAAAAGAAACATGAAACATCTGGACATGGTCAGATAAAAATGGGCATTAGCATTTTGGGGTACCATATACGATAAGGACATTCCAACTCTCTTAGCGATCTGACCTGATGCAAGTAGTTTCACTTCCCTGGGTCTCACTTTTTTCTTCTATACATAACAGGACTACTGATAACAGCTTTCTAATGCCTTGGAAGTCACATACAGCATGCTAGTAGGATCCAGTGTCCCTTGCCCGTGAAAAGGTGTTATGGACTGAGTTATGTTCCCCTAAAATGCATACACTGAAGTCCTAACTCCCATCACCTCTGAATGTGACCTTATTTGGAGGCAGGGTCTTCAGAGAGGGAATCCTCGTAAATAGAGGGGATTTGGACAGAGAGACAAATAGAAGGAAGACAATGGGCAGATACAGGGGAAACATCAATGCGAACATGAGAACGGCCATCAATAAGCCGGAGAGAGGCCTTGAGCAGCTCCTTCCCTCACAGCCCTTAGAGGGAACCAACCCTGCCGACACCTTGACTTTGGACATCAAGCCTCCGGAACTGAGACGATGCATTTCTGTTGTTTAGGTCACAAAGTCTGTGGTATTTTGTTACGGCAGTGCCAGCAAACGGATACAGAAGGGCTGGTGGATTACGGCTCTCCTTCTGAGAGGGGTGACCAGGAGGGGTAGGACCTGAAGTTCAACAGGAATCTCTTTCTCCAATCAAAATCCTCTCCAGAAACGACTGGCCCTTCCTAACACTCAGGGTAGTATCTAATTATCTCAATACCACACTTGCCACGACAACTGGATATAAAGTTTAGTCGCAGAATTTGAATCTAACGAGCTAAAATCTCCACAGGATATTTCCTTTGCAAAGCACACGTATGCAGACACTACACAATCTCAGGAGGACATTAAAAAAGGGGCCGCTGCCTCTGACTCATCCCCCAGTGTTTGAGAATATGAGATATTCGTTGCCATTAACCATCTTTACATTCGACTGACATTTATTCATTCAACTGGCATTTACTGAGCAACTACTATGAGCCAAGCACAGAAGGAGAATTCTTGGTAGACTAACTGCTCATATCAGAGAAAGCTTGAGATTGTTTGAATGTCTGTATTGAAAAATGACATATTTGCCTGTGCTGGGTTAGGGAGTACCGTAGGCTTCATGAAAAGAGAGGCTGTGTCTTGCCCATTCCTCACAACCTCCTCTGTGATGTAACACAGTTCCAGGCACCTTGCAGATGCTTAGCAAATATGCACTGAGCAAATGAACGAATGAACAAAAGAAAATTCAAAAGAACACTGAAACTGGACTGGGCATCATGAAACACTGAAACATCTGGTCGTGGAAGTGAGAATAGCGTTAGCTAATACTTACTGAGCACCTACTACACTCCTGGCGCCAAGCACTCCACATACACTATTGTACTTTTTGTGTGACGCTCACAAAGGTCTTTACTGTAGTGAGGCATGTGTCCATTCCACGGATGGAGGAAACAAATCTTTTAGAAACTAGGTAAGTTGCTGGTGATTATACAGAAACGGACCTGGATTTAGATCCACGTTCAAAGTCGTGCTCCCTAGGACTATTGCCCACCCTCCCATTTTCCGTGGAACCCTGAACATGTTGCATGCTCTCTCTAGGCTGGAATCTCCCAATGAGAGGTAGGAGGGTTAGTTGCTCATTTATCCTCTCTTAAATGTTTTTCACTAGTTTTCATAAATAGCAGCCCTAAGGAGCAACTTGAAGAATCTGGACATGTGTTTTGTCTTCTTCCCACTTTCAGTAAACCATCTAGGGATTTTTATTCAACCTTATAAAAAAAGCAAAATATGATCACCCTGCAACATCTCCTGACAGGAGCACAGTCTGGCTCCGAGTGGCATCTCACTTGGCAGAATTTTAATACTGTTTTTAATTCCAAAACTGTCAAGCAATGTCATTGGTTTGAATTTACATCATTGATAAAGTATTGATTCATGTTAGTAAACGAGGAGTCTTGAACTTAAGATGTGAGTTAATCGGGGTTAAACGTGTCACCTCTTGATAGAGAGTGATGTTTTAGGCGGATTCTGTTGGACTCTGAAGATTGCTGAGTCCCAGCAAGTTGCTGCCTTCCTAGCCCCCATTCACATAAGAGGGGAGTTTTCTTCTGGAATTGCTGAGCAGAGTCAGTCTGAAGAAAAAGGGGTAGGATGTCAGAGTCCTTAACCAAAACAATGAGAGCAAAGCAACTTGACCTTCCTCTGTAAAGGTGAGTTTTCCGGAATAAAGGAGAAACCGAAAATGATGTTGCTTTGAAATTGAGATGTGAGTGTGTTGGGGGTGTGGGTGGAGGGAGAGGAGTGGAAAGTATCTGAAAAGCGCTGACCCATTTCTAGTGCACAATATAAACACTCCCATGAGCAACTCTCCGCGCATGGTAAACCTGGCTCGCCACCAGGATGCGTGCACGTTCTTACTCATTTATTCATACGTGTGTTCAATATCGCTTTTCTGGTGAACCTGACGCTGTGCTGGGCGACTGGAACAGTGGCTGACAGTGTGTGCCAGTACTCCAAGGGCTACAAATCTAAAGACAGCAATCAGAGAAGGGCAGCGTGCTAGAGGAGCATTGCAGTGAGTACGACTCACTCAGCTTGGGAAGTTGGAGTTGTAGCCGAATTTTAAGGGAAAGGGCTCATCCCTGGGACCTTTAAGTGTCGAAGGCTGGAGTTACCCAGAATGTGAGAAGCAGTATGTTGTATCAGGCGGAGGGTTCAGCACGGGAGTCTAAGGCTCTGTTGGGTCTTACATGACATCTAGTGTGACTGGAGTAGAGAGCAGACCTCAGCTCACAGCGCTCTGCTCTCTTCCTTCCTAGCCTTTGTTAAACTTGTAAGTCATTCGTTGTTTGTGATTGTTTTTAATAGTATCCTCACCAGGCTGAAAGCTCCACGAAGACAGGGATTCTAACTGGCTTGGTCACTACTTATTCTCAGGAGCTAGGACAGCCACTGGCACGTTCTAGACTGTCAATATTCACTGAATATTCATTGAATAAATGAATGAATGTGTAGGGAGGCACATCATGAGATGAGACCAGAATCTCATCTCGACCACAGCAGATCATAAGGAGCCTTGAATGCCATCTTGTAGGTGCTCGTGAGATATTTATTAAACGAACGAATCAATGAAAGAAAATTTATAAGAGTACTGAAACCAAACTTGGAATCATGAAGTCTACAGTGAGAGGGAAAATTTGAAGTATCCTAAAGAGGCCATTGGCATGGTTTATTCTACCCAAAGAATCTTTTATGAGATGCTGATTATATGGGCTTGGTAGTTTGCCATATACCATTGATTTAAAGACAAATAAAACATAGTACCCTTTTGAAGAAGATTATAATCTAGGAGGGAAAGAATAAATTTACTCCATACCTTTAAATATCTTGGAGATTTCTCTATAAGGAAACATCTAGATATTTTTTCATGGAATACAATGAAAAACAGGACTTGTGCTTAAAAGAATTCTTCAGTGGCCAAATATATATTCCTTAATAGTACAAACCATATTGAGAAAGAGTTACAAGTATCTTACTCTGCACCAGGGATCAGCAAGCTACGGCATAAGGGACAAATCCAGTCCACCATCTGTTTTTCTATAGCTGTGAGCTAAGAATAGTTTTTATATTTTAAATTACTTTAAAAAATAAAAAAAAAAAGAAGATTTTGTTGTCATGTGAACAGTATATAGAATTCAAATTTCACTGTTCGTGAACAGTTTTATTGGAACACAGCCGCACCCATTCCTTTATGTATTGTCTACGGCAGCTTTCTTGCTACAAGAGCAGTTGTGTAGTTGCTATAATACGGCCCACAAAGCCTAAGGTATTTACTATCTGGACTTTTACAGAAGAAAGTTTGCCAACCACTGCTCTAGACTCACACTGAGTTTGAGAAGCGTGGTTGATGCCAGGATGCATTTTGGTGACCTTCTTCTTAAGAGGTTCCGCTTCCCAAATCAGCAGTTCCTGGCAAATTAAAATGTAATGACATTGGGGAAATTCATTTCCTAGTTCTTAAAATGAGTGCCTTGCAAATGATGATTGATTATGCCTTTGATGAGGAAGTAAGGGGACCTACAGCTTAGTATGAAATGCAAAGCTATTTTAGGTCAGTGCCACATAGCTGAAACAACAGTGGCTTCAGGCCTGGAAGCCAATGTTTTCATCCTGCAAGTGTGGGCACCTCACATCCCCCGTCTGGGCCCAAGACCCCTTATGTATCAAATAAAAGGGCCTGGAGGACAGTCTTCAAGATCCTTTACGGGACTAAACGTCTGTAGTTCTGCAAGTACAAGTCACTATTTGTACTCAGGGCTCTGCCTCCACCTAGTAAGTATGCATTTTACAGAGAATACGCTCTTTGACCACTAGATGCCTTTGATTATTTACACATGTGTGCAGTTAACAAGAAATGCATGGGAATGAAACACAGGCTGGGATTTCAAATCTGCAAGAAACATGGGAACAATGAGGGTTCTGCATTTCATCATGTAGTTTCAGAATGCATTTTGTCTCTTCCTTTGGAAATAACTAGGTATAGAAGTAGGCTTACAGTGTTTCAGAAGGGCTGAAAAGGGGAGGGGTGAATTTCAAAAGAATAGGTAAAGTTACAGCTAGAAGTCAGAATACTCCTGCCCTCTCCCCACCCAAGGTCATCTTCTCTTTGCCTTAAAAAGTACAATCTTTTCCCTGCTTCGCTCAGTGATTATGCTACCTCAAAATTTGCTAACAGGATATTAGTAGCTGTTAACCAGGGCAGGATCTGAGCCACAACACTGACCGCTGGGCACATCTACATGGTTTATCTGGACCCCGAAGTGATCCCTCATTGCTCTCCCTTATGAGTCCAGATAGGAACGCTGGCAAGGTGCTTGCAAAATATCAATGCTTAAGTGACTGTTCCAGGTGTTAAATCATAATACAGTGTGATTTAGCTGAAATGAAGTAATTACAGGGGGAGAGAAGGAAAGTCAAATGATGTAAAAACAGGTCCTTTCTGATTGTCTAAGCACTGATGTGCCTGTGCTCTGATGCGTGCCTTACTCCTTTCTCATGCGCCCATCACACAAAAGGTTCTGCTCTTTTAAGGGTGGAGATGAGTGTTATTTTGGCTGACGCTCTTATCCACAAATTTGGGCAAAGATGCTGCACTTACAGGCCCTCAGAAATTTCTCAAAGGGGTTGTAATCATTCTAAATCAACACAGCTCATGTTTTAATAGTTTGATCTGAAATTTACAATTTAAGCTCCCTGTCCTCCAGCCTTTACTTTAAGCACATGGCATCTTTGTCCAAATCATGGCTCTCCCATGTCCTAGCTGTATGATCGTGAAAAAGTTGCTTGAAGTTTCTGATCCTCAGTTTCTGCCTTTTTTTTTTTTTTTTTTTTTTTTTGCTGTACGCAGGCCTCTCACTGTTGTGGCCTCTCCCGTTGCGGAGCACAGGCTCCGGACACGCAGGCTCAGTGGCCATGGCTCACGGGCCCAGCCTCTCTGCGGCATGCGGGATCTTCCCGGACCGGGGCATGAACCCGTGTCCCCTGCATCAGCAGGCGGACTCTCAACCACTGCGCCACCAAGGAAGCCCAGTTTCTGCATCTTTTAAAGAGGATAATAACAGAACATACCTCATATGGCTTTTGTTTCCTCAAATATATTTGAAAAGCATTTATCTGAGTGCCTGGCACATAGTAAAAACTAAATATATATTAGCTGTTATTCTAAATATTTTAGGAAACTTCTACTTGTCCTTTGGGCTCCAGTGTTATCTACCTGGGAACCTGCCCTTGCCCCCTGAGGTTTGGTGAGGAGCCTGCCCGTGTTAGCCCCTTCTAACTTTTTTTTTCCCACCACTGTCTACACTGTTTCATAATTATCTGGTTATTCGTCTCTCTTGTAAACTGTGGCTTTCTGGAGAGTTGCAAATCTACCTAATTTATTTCTCCATCTCTGGCTTTCTTCTCAGACTCAGATACATAGCTCTGATCAAAAAATATTGTTGTGAAGCATTAAGAAAATGAAAGCAATATGCATATTGAAGCAACAGAATCATGGAACTTACTTGTGTATGGAAACTCACTGTTCTTAGAATAATAATAAAAGAAAAATCTAAAACCTTAGCAAGACACTATATGGCCTTGTAGCCTCACCTGCTTCATCCTTCACCATAAATTAGGTACCCTAGCGAAATGGAATTTTCCATAGATACCATCCACAACCCCAGATCTTTTTTGAAAGCACTGCTAACTTCTTCTGATGGGCTCTAGCTGCCTTTCTTCCACTGGAAAAATATCTTTTCACTCAACCCTCAAAAATCAGACTACGAATCATCTCTCTGAAGCTACTTCTAACTTTCCAGAGAGAACCAGTCACCACACCTTCTGCAAAACCACAACTCTGTTCACACATTAAGCAGAAAAAAAATATATTTTAAAATAATTATCTCATTACACCTTTCTCCTTTGATGGACTGAGGTCTGTGAGTGTGAGATCTGTCTTACAATCCAAACTTTTCCTTTATTATTGGCCTGATATCTGGAACATAATAGCATTGTAATGTATTTCAGTGAATAAAGAGCTTAGCTTAAAATATATATCTTTTTCCTTTGATAACAAGCATTTATTCCACAAAAGAAATGTGTTCTCCTCTGACAGTGAGGTGGTATTTTGTTAAAGCAGCAGCCAGTTGAGAAATATAAAAAGTGGGTAACATCTGCATTTTGATGTGTGTACGTCTGTAGTAAATTTTCATTTATGATGATCAAGAAGAAAGGGAGTTTAAGGAGTTTGTGTTTTAAGACAGACTATAAAAATAACCTAGATTGTGATTCTGCCAATATAAATTTTATCTGTTTTGATGAATATTTCTCTTTAAAATGCTTGCCTTCCTAAAGAGTACTGATAAGCCCTCCAAAGATATTCCCCAGCTCCTTGCATTTCTAATCCTTTGATTTGGGTTCTTAATAAATACCAATGACAAAAATAATACTGAATGATGTTTTTGAGGTTCTGGGAATACGCTTTTTCATCAGCTTTTGGTTTTCATAGACTTAATATATATTAGCTTTCCAATTCTTCACTTTAAGTATGTTCTTTATTTATTTCAAGAATTCATCATTTCAATTCCATGAGCATTTACTGAGTGCCTACTGCATTGCAGCTCTGTGTTGGGAGCTGGTGATTCTGAAATACATAAGACAGAGTGTCTAACCTTAAGAAGTTCTAAGTCTTAAGTCTGAGCCAGAGATTTAAAGGAATAAGATCTCAGGAATGACTGCAATAAAGGAAGTGTGTTTAATATAAAGGGTAAGGTTAGACTGACTCTCTTGGGAAGGTGGGTGTCAGAATTGACTTGGAAATGTGACTTTTGAGATGGGCTTTGAAGGCTGAGTAGGAGTTTGCCGTTATGTGGGAGCAGAAGCAAATCAAAGGATTTGAAAATATTTTTGTAAAACAATATTGCAGTCAATTTCAATCAAGTCCAGAGCATGGATATTAGAGTAGTAAGGAGAAATAGTAGATATGATGTGATTTGAAAAAAGTTTCCCCTTCTGGACTTTTTGCTGTTGTTTCATTGTCTTGGAGGATGCAGGAAAAAAATACTTTGTGAGGGCTGCTTTGATGTGTATGAATTATTCATCATTAAGAAGTCAAGCAGCTGATACTGGCCTTTGTTAGAGCTTTCGAGGGTGTGCTAGCCCCCCCTGGAAAAGCAGTGTGGTTTTTATTCCTCTGCCCTGTGTGAGGGTCATCTGCATGTGTGGGAAGGTCTTGGTCAGTTTTTCTCTGATTGATGCAAACCAGAGGACATTTTGAACCTTCATATCCTGTCGTTTTTCTCCGCTCTTTTTAGGATGAAAAACGTTTGTCATTGGAAACACTGGCACACACACACACGCCCCAAAACTGCCTGGGTGTGTGGCCTGCTTGCTTCATTAAAACCCCACAGCCCAGCCAGCCAGAGAGGCACGACCACCTAATCCATTAGCGTTCTTGCTTTAACACAGGCAGCTTGACCTAGGAGCGGAGAAGCCAGAGCGAACGGGATGTCTCATTAAAACGGATGTTGTCAGAGTGTTTCCCCTGCCATTTAACATTCTCCTAAGCATCGTGCGGGCCGTGGGGCCGTGGAGACTCCCATCTTGCCAGGGTGGAGCGGAATCCACGATGGAAAGACTCTGCTGGCTGTCGGGGTCCACTGTGTGCCAGTGTTCCCCACGCGCTCTCAGCGACTCTGCGATACTCACATGTGTTGTTTCACGTGCATGCTAACAGTATGAGTCATCCAGCTAACATTTTACAGGAGCTTACAGGGTCTCAGCAGCTATATGAGATGCTTCAGATGCATTATCCTATTTAACCCTAAAAACTCTAGGATCTATGGACTATTATGTTCCCATCTGCAAATGAAAAAAGCAAGACCAAGGCAGATTAATTAACTTGTGTAAAGGTTAAGAGAGAGTTTTTGATGCAATCAGGTTCCAAAGTGTATGCGCTTTCTACTGCATACAGATAGTGTATGCTATCATTCTACTTCTGCTTTTATCTACACAGAAGGCTAAGAAACCTAGACTAAATTCAACAAGAAGAATGATTGTGGTGGAACTTGTTGCAGTTGTTATTGCTATCATTGAAACCAGCATCTGCTGGTTTGCTCTGTGCCATGTCCTGGATTAATTACTCCATTTGCACACCTCATTTAATTCTCTTTACAACTCCATGAAGTAGGCACTCTATCTGTTCCCATTTTACCAATGTAGACATAGGAGCTTAAACTAGTTAAGTAACAAATGCCAGCCAGACTTTGATCCCAGATCTGTCTGATTTCAAATCAGAGGAAAGAAATGGTAACTTGGACTAGGGTGATGCATGGAGACAAATGAACAAATCTGAATGGTATTAATGGCTTATAATTGATAAAACCTGGTTAGTTTCTGTCAAAATGTAATTCAACTTAACAGCCTTTTATTGGATACCTACTGCTATGAGGCATTATGCTAAGACCTAAGTATGTGAAGGTAAATATCACACTACTTTATCCTTATAAACCAGATGCTTACAAACAAGAGAATCAACAGACATGAACAAAAGCAATGATATTGCTAACATGCATTGTATTAGAGGAATATGCAAATAATATACTAGCAAACACTTCGTCCATATCATACACCAGCCATGCCTATAAGTGTGATACCTATGCATTTATTTTTTTTCATCTTAGAAATTTGATGTGATGCATGCTATTATCATCCCCATATTACAGATGAAAAAAACAGGTTCAGTGCAGATAAGTAAAACTTCTGTAAGTTCACAGAGCTAGCCAGATACTCAGAGAACAAAGATGAGGTCAAGATTTGTCTTCCCTGGTGGCGCAGTGGTTGAGAGTCAGCCTGCCGATGCAGGGGACACGGGTTCGTGCCGCGGAGCGGCTGGGCCCGTGGGCCGTGGCCGCTGAGCCTGCGCGTCCGGAGCCTGTGCTCCGCAGCGGGAGAGGCCGCAGCGGTGAGGGACCCGCGTACCGCAAAAAAAAAAAAAAAAAAAAAGATTATATCCCCCTAGCTGAGTCAGGGGCTGAAATGGAATTTGAAAGGGAGGGAAGTTGAACTAGTCCCCAAGTAAAAATCAGAGCAGTACTAGAAAGAATGGATGGTTTTTGTCAGCTGACTCAGTTCACTGCAAACCCTGGATTCGTGCAGTTTAACATTAGAGTTAAGGACTCGATTTGGTTTCTAGCTGCACAGCTTCCTGGTTCTTAGACTTTGAGGCTCATTTTTATGATGACAAATGTGCATCCTAATGTCTATCTGATAGGGTTGTGGTGAGAGTCAAATGTGATAAAGCAGATACCAGCACCAGCAGTGTTTGTCTGGGATACAGTAAATGCTCAATAAACGTGACGGGGCACCCAGAACCCCCTTCAAGGAAGGACTGGTGGCCACAGTGGCTAGGAGTGCTGTCTGCAAATAACCTTCAGCTCTCAGCCCCTTCAGGGATTCTCTCAGGTCAAGGTCATGACCCTTTCTGGGGCAGCTCACATCCCGTGACTGGTCACTGCAGGGGCATAAGGAACTGGCCACTGACCCTGATTCAAAACAACTCTGCTGGGGCCCTTTCAGCTCCAGGTCTCAACTTGAGGTCAGCCACGTCTGTCACTGTGCCTTACATTTCTTTTCTCTCTGCTGATTTCTGCTTCCTTCCCCTCTCTTCCACGTGTTGGTTCTAAGGGCACCCCTTAATAAAGCTCTTGCATGCTAAGCCCCAATCTAAGATTGAGACTACTTCCCAGCTATTTTTGAGGTTCACATTGTCAACATCAGAGGCGGTGAGGCCTAGAACAGGCAAAGTGTGGAGAACATCGTGGATCTAGTTCAGTGTCAGGAAGTGTGAGAAGTGCTCACCTGGAAGACAGCTTTACGTGAGGCTGACTGTGGGACAAGGGGGCTTGCCTTTTGTCCTATGCTAGCCCACAGGACCCTTCATTAAGAACACTAATTGTTGATATCATCATTGTTCATAAATATTTTACGGATGAACGAAGCTGGTTGGGTTTACATGGGTAAAAAGACTTAAGTCACACAGCTTTAAGCAGTAGAGCTGGCTGACTCTGGTCTGCAATGATTCTTTTAGGATGGAAGCAGCTAGCCATGATGGCCCATGCGTACATTTTTTCCTTATTTGTAATTCTCTGGGGCTGCATCATATTTGTGACATCTCCACACTAAAATGGTGTTCTCTACCTTACAGGACCTTGTGAGTCCAAACAAAGGTCCGTGCTACCATCAGCATTCTATCCTGTCTCCAAGGGCTGTCAGCCAGAGATGGCCAGGTAAGCGATGGAGCTTTAAAAGGTTAATTACCATTAATCATTATGAGAAGGTCGCTTATTATCAATTCATAAATTCAGAATAAATTTATTTTGCTGACAAGCAAAATGTCCCAGTTGCCCTGTCGACCCAGCTTCTATTCTGAAAAATAAACAATTTTTCTACAATAAACAATTCTGTTGTGAAAAATAAACAATTTTTCTCTAGATTATGGTCTTTGTATAAACCGCTTATACAAACCGCGGTTTGTATAAACCGCTGGCTCTTCCAACATGTCATGGAGAAAAGCTTAAAAATTCATAAAGTTGATTATATTATTCCAAACTTATCAAAAGCCTTTCAGAGTACATGTGTATGAGTATCTGTACAGACCCAGATGTATAGTCATATGTCTATAAATAGAGACGCAGAGAGGTTGCTACCAACACCTTTAAAAGTGTGTTTTACAGGTGACTCATAGATGAATCTTATGATGAAAGTTCTCCAAAACTTTTCATGTCTGATATTTTAGTAAACAAAATGTTTAAGCTTTCGAGGTTGCAACCTGAAAAACTCAATCTTGCCAGACTCTAGGTTGCAATTAAGGTCTCATTAAAGCCATGCCTCTCCATCATCATCCAGAATTTGTTTATTAATTGTTTGTATTTTCCTTCAAGGTATGAAGCAAAATAAAATAATCCAAAATATTACAAATAATAAGAACAATCAATATCCACCATTTTAGAATTCTTAGAATATCTCAGGTACCATATTGTGATGGTTAATTTTATGTGGCAACTTTGCTGGGCCATGAGGTACCCAGATATTTGGTCAAATGTTAATTTGGATATGTTTGTAAGGATGTTTTTCAATGAGAGAAACATTTAAATCAGTAGACTGAGTAAAGCAGATTGCTCTCCCTAATGTGGGTGGGCCTCATCTGATCAGTTGAAGGCCTGGGTAGAACAAAAGGCTGACCCTCCTGTGAGTGAGAACTCTTCCTGTCTGACTAAGGACTGAGACATCAGCTTTTTTCCTGCCTTGAGACTCAAACTGAAACATCAGCTTTTCCTGGACCTCCAGCCTGCTGGCCTTTGGATGGCAACTACACCATTGGGTCTCCTGGATCTCAGGCCTTCAGACTGAGATTGAAATGAAACAATCAGCAATCCTTCATCTCAAGTTTGCTGACGCACTCTGTAGCTCTTAGGACTTGCCCTCCTCCATAACTGTGTGAGCCAATTCCCTATAATAAACCTCTTGAGAACACTGACTCATACGCATACTATGCGTAATACTAAATATACTAAATATTTTATTTAATTCAATTTAATATTTGAATAAACTTAAGAGAAGGGTACACCACTATTCCCATTTTACAGATGAGGAAACTGATGTGTTTTGTTGCATCCCCCAATGCCTGGCCACTCCTCCATCTCAACTATCTTCTTCAAGCAACTCTTTTCCTTACCCACTTAACACTTAACAAAGGTTATAAGATTGTTAAGTATGTTCTTTGCTTGAACATCACAGTGAAGACATCTAGATATGATGCATGAGAGATCTGGGAAGTTTCAGAACATGCTGTCACTGGTACTCTTTCTGATGTTGGCACCTGAAACTCTTTGAAGCCCATTATCCCAGGTGTTCTCAGAGCATCATTTTGATTTGGTTTGGCAGAAGACCTTGTTTAAGCCTGAAATAACAACATGTGTCCTATACTGGCTCACCATGTAGTCCCATCTTTAGTTCCTGTGGGGCCCCAGATGCTGGTTCCATAAGTAATGCTTCTCAAAGAGTGGACCAGGGCATTATCCTTCTGGAAGGAAAATGCCTTCCATAGGAAGGATAAGGAACTGGGAAGAAGATCATTGGAATGTAAGTTCCAGTCCTCCCTCCACTGCTCATTCATGGTGTAACCCTAGGAAAGTCTCCTTTCTCTGGATTGGGATTCTCAGATCTCTGATAGAGACAAGGTGGTCGGGCACCTGAGCTTCCAAATGTCTTTTAGTTTTAAAAAGTTCTACAATTTCATATACTCTTCTTCCAAATCAAATTCAAACTCATTTTGCTTTGCTTATATCCTTCTTTCATTAAGAAATGCATTCAAAGAACCCGAATTCACAACATAAGGGAATAAAGGTAGCTATATCATAAAATATTGAATTGCTATTAAAAATGTGTATGAAGATTTTTATCAACATGGGAAACAAGTATCAGGGAGTCTTTAAAAGGAATATAAGAAAATATATAAAGTTATATGGGCACTATGATACCTGATAAGTGGGGAAAAATGATAAATGAAGTTAAGACATAAGGAAAGAATTTACCAAATTATTAACAGCTACTTCTGAGAAGTGAGATTCTGTGTGCTTTTTGTTTTCTTTACTTTTTGCATTAGTTCCCCAAATTCCTCAAAGTGACTGTGCATTCTCATCATGGAGAAAAAAGAAGTTATTTTTTTATTTGAATTGGGTGTGATTTTGAATCAAATTAGAGTATTATAAAAAGTCTACCATTTCATCTTTTCTATATCATTCCTTTGAGATCAACTTCATGTAAGAAATATATTCCATGTTTTAAGCAAAGCAGTGTATGCCCATCATATGTGGGCATTTAGGTATTTATTTTAAAAATCGCTCACGGAGCTGCTTTTCAGATGTCCAGCGAGCCTATGTGTGAAATCTCGTGGAGCGGCTATATAATATAAGGTTGTTTTTATTCCCTCTAATGGGAAAAAATGCAAAAAAAAAAAAAAAAATCAGCAACCTCAATTTTAAAAATTCATTTTTCAAAATGTTTTTCTCAATATAATTGTATAAAAAATTATCAGATTCCTCTACTCTTGGAAAACATCAGCAATTAGTGGTCTAGCCCCTGAAATTCCTCACAGCAATCATCCACTTGCTTGTTATTTGCGCCAGTAACGCCCATGCTTCTGTTCCTGCCTTTGGCCATGACGTCAATCTCATCCTGTTTCCAGAGAAGGTGAATCGTGTTTGATAAGGGTGTACGTGTGCAGAAAGGAATCTGAGGGAGATATTAGGGTCAAAGTAGAGTCTTGCTTTGCAAGCCCATTTTTAAATTTAATATATTGCTTTAAATCCATTCCTTGTGCTGAGAAAAAAGATTTATTAGGAAGAAGCTGCTAAGGTAATAAGAAAATATAAATCTTTTGGCTGATTGTGGAGATTTTTAAATGATGCAGAGAGAAAAGCTGAGCTTGGGTTGCCAGGTAAGCTAGGAAGCGGGACGCAGGGAATCACTACCAACTCCCACCCCCTGCTTCCTCCGCAGAAGCGTCACGTTTCTCTAAGCCTCATTTTGCCCATCTGTAAAGGAAGTGAGAGGTTTTCTCTATTACAGGGTGTGAGGAGGCTTAACGGAATCATGGTCATAAAGAACGTTAGACAAAGCCCCATCCTAATACAATGAGGTATCAGGACTAGGAACACAATTCTCCTGCCTGGAGCCTAGAAACAATGTTCTTCTCAGGCAGGTACAGACACAGTGATGCAGTGGGTCTTATTCATCTTTGCACACCTGGCTGACTGCTTTGGAAAGTGGTTTTCACCTGGTGTAAACTCTCCGGGATGTGAAATATCTTCCTCCAGGAGGACAGTGGCAGATGAGGGGCTAATCTCTGTGGCTGCCTCTTGCTGCTGCTGAGGGTATAGATTTCAGGTAAATCTTAAACATCTTGCTTTGAGAAAAAGCACCCTTGAGAATAGGCCACCCCTCTGAAATGGGTGGATGGAACCGTCTCCCCATGCCCCTCAGCAGACAAACACATTTGGCACAGAGTTAGCTGGAACCCACAGCCCTATTCCCACACCTGGGAGATATAGCTCACTAATCTGCATCTCCTTTCTGACAGCATCAACTCCCACTCTGTCCCATCTTTCGCCTTGTTCAGGTGAAAGATGACTAGGTCAAGAAGGAAAGGTTTTTCCATCCGTCTACACCACCTCACCCTAATGCAAATCTTCCCCGAAGCTTATTCTCTTTCCCACCACTCACCAAACGATCCACACAACTTGACTCGTTGACATGCAGCTGTCAGAAGTTATTAGAGGAGATGTGTTCATAGAGGATGCCCACTATGGATGGGGTCTTGATGGGCCAGGAAGATCTGAACTGTGAGAGGTATGTGAGGAACAGCCAGGGGGAGTGGGAATAATCAGATGTGCCTTGGGGAGGGGAAAAGCTTCCACTTGCCTTTCTGGAAAGAGCCCTCCACTCACCCCTTCATTCACTTTTCATCCTTTCATTAAATAAACACTCCCTCCCTACAGTGGATCAAACACTCCTCGAAGCATGGGGGGAAGTCTCTGTCTTTGAGATTCTCCCAGACTTACAAAGCCAGACGCAGGCAATCACAAGTCTGTGTGTTGAGTAGATGGCAAGGCGGGTATGGGGCATCAAGAAACGAAAACCTATCTGTGCTGCACTGGGTTTAGAAACTCTTAACACAGGAGGTGATGGTTAAGGAAGTTTTTACTCGTCGGTGTATGGTGGGGTCCAATAGCACGTAACACAGAGTCAGGAAGTGGTGCTGATGATAGGATATAGCACCATGAAAGCCAGGGCAAGCACGGCAGCTTTTTAAGCAAGGAGAGGCATATTGGAGATGGGGGCTTAGAGATTAGTAGGTATGCAGACATTTGCTGAAGTAAAAGATTCTCCAAAGGATACTGAATTTTCAAGGGTTGAAATTTCAGGTGAGTCCCCAGTTTTGAAGGAAGCACTGACTGCCTCGTTTCCAAGATTAGTGCCTTGCTCTGGGCAAGATAACAGAAGACCCAGGGGACACATGGATTCACTGGGGGAATGCAGATTTTTTTAAACCTTGCTCGACACAGGATATCTTGGCATAAAACTTGCAGGCAGTGAGGCCAGAAGGTCACCTGCCTGCGTAACCCGCTGTTTTAAAAGATTCTTTAGAAGCATCCTTAGGGATCTGAGTGTAATTTTGTTCAACCTTTATTTAAAAATCCACCTCTACGACGACCAATTTTTACTCGCCCCTCAGGTGATAACTTAAGACTGATTTCTCCTTAATAGTTTTATAACAATTTACGGCTCCAGCTCATTCATCTCATTTTATTTCCCACATCCATAAAAGGAACCTGGGGTTCTTATCAGGAAAGAGAGAGGAAATCAGGTACCTAGAAGGGCGGGGCTGATTCCCAAACCTCCCTGACAGATCGTGACTCTACCTAGAGATCCACTTCTTTGTGGGTCCTGAGCCTCAGAATTCTGGGCTTATTGCTAGTCAACCATGCATATATATCCTAGTTCTGCTATTTAAAGGTGGTGGGACCTTGAAAAATCATTAAAATGCTGAAACTCAGTTTAAAGATGGAGATATGGCAGGTAATGCTGTATGACCCAAATGAAGCAACCTATAAAAGAGCCATAGGAAGGTTGGTAACCCAAAAACATAGACCATTTTCAAGCACTGAGAAATTGTTATAAACCAGCAAGACCGTCATCAGCATTTCCTACCCTACTCTCCTTTCTGGTCCACCAATTCTCTTTCCTCTACTCTCTACTGTCTGAAAAAAGAACTGGTTTCTGGGCTTCCCTGGTGGCACAGTGGTTGAGAGTCCACCTGCCGATGCAGGGGACACGGGTTCATGCCCCGGTCCGGGAAGATCCCCCATGCCACGGAGCGGCTGGGCCCGTGAGCCATGGCCACTGAGCCTGCGCGTCCAGAGCCTGTGCTCCGCAATGGGAGGGGCCACAACAGTGAGAGGCCCACATACCGCAAAAAACAAACAAACAAACAAAAAAAAAAAACCTGGTTTCTATATATTTGAGTTCCTACAGTTTGCAAAGTCACTAGATTCCAGGGAGACCAGCATTCACTGAGTTAGGAGCACACTGTCTCCAGTCCAGGGCTGCTCCACCTCCTTTAACTACGGTTCATTTGTAGAGATGAATCTGTGTGTTCTGCAAGTCAAAAAACTCTGAATTCATCACCAACATGAGGTCTCTGAGGAAACACACACCCGTGTTCAGGAAAGACAAAGGGCCAAAAAGAAGAAAAAATTAAACTTCTGCATCGTTGCATGCTTTTCTGTTAGCAGAAGTAGTGCTTCTTTTCACTGCTGATCAAGACACAATTACTGTGTAGTTGAGGGCAAACCAGTGTCCTGGTAGCCTCAACCGTGGGGCACATCCTTGGTTGAGAAAAAGAGACCAGAGCCAGGTTCTGAGAGTTCTAGAACTTAGAAAGGTGGAAAGTGAATACAAGACACTGTTCTTCTACCAGTAAATGTAGCTCAAGGCTGAATTTTCAAACTCTTTCAACCTTAGCTAAACATAACTCAGAGGTTTGAATTACTATAAACTCACAGTACATTTATCCAAGGGATGAGGGTCCCCTACTAAATACTTCTCCAAACATAAAAAAAGGTCCCAGGCCATGAATTCATTCTCTTTTCAGCATATTTCACCAATGTTCCTTTGGTTGTAAATAGCAGTGATATTTCTATTAAATTCACTTTCTCACTTGGTGGCATATCTACTCCAAATACAATCTCATTATCTGCAAGGAGGCAGATTCCCACTGGACCCTCCAAACTAGGCCATCAGACTCCCTTGTTTATGCCTTTTAAACTCATTCATACAGGGGCAATGCTATCTCATCCTTCGGAGGGCAGAAACCCACCAATGCGCTCTGCAGAAGATAAAGAAAAATGAAGCTAATATTTCTCTATGCTACGCCCATATTTACTGCCTCACCACGACACAACTTGTTCTGCTACCCTCTCTGATGGGCGCAAACGCACAGCCAATGCATTTTGTTCCAAGCGCAGCTCAGTGCGCCCACAGACAAATCTTCTGCCCTGCTCCGTATCAAAAACACTCGCAAGTCTAGGTAAATTATATGCCATGGCCCCAGTTTTGTCTACTAATATTTTAATGTATATGAAATATTTGGGGTGATTTGTGAAGCATGAAATACCTCTCATGAATCCATCCTGACACCTCCCTTGCTGAGAATACATTTCTATGGGCTGCCCACATCCATGGGGGCTGGTTTCTAACTGAATTAAAGATCTGCTGGCTGAACCAATAGAAAGATGGAGCACAGGAGTCCCCTCAGGGCTCTCTGTCTTTGGTCCTTTGCTTTCCTGATTTGCTGCCATTGGCTTTTGGAGTCTTTGTACGTCTTCCTTGTGCCTTCTGCTCCTGGCATGTTTACTGGGATGGAGAAACTGGAGATGGGGTAATTTTTCAAAGTCATGGACTCTAAGACACCTTATGTACCAAAAGTCCTTTCCCTACTCAATGGATTGGAGGTGAAAACAAATCTCTTTGAAGAGTAAGAGTAAACTCGTAGCTTTTCGGCATCTGAACAAGAAAGATTTAAATGGTTAATATAATTTAGTTGATATTGGCTGATACGATGCAAAGAATAGGACTTTCATGTTCAGAAATTGGGGCTTGGTTTCCAGATTCACCAATCATCAGCAGAGAGACCTAAGACATTTCATTTAAGCTTTCTGCACCTCCATTTGTGCTTCTGAAGTTTGGGGAAATTAATGTCACTGTCATAATGTTACTGTGAGGAATCAAAATATTAATGTGTGTATGTGCCCAGAATACTGCAAGGGTCCCGTCAGGGTGAGTTTCCTCCTTTCTCTTCTAGTTCATTTTTGTGATGGCTCCTTCCACTCTACCACCCTACTTTGCAGTCAGAAGAGCTGTCATGCGGGGAGCTGTTTGGTAGGCCACTGACACACATTTTTCATATCTGATGCTCACAACAGTACACCAGTTGTGAGTACTAATATTGCGGCTCAACAAAGGAAACCCTGAGCTTACGGAGGTTAGGAAAATTGACAAAGGGCACACGCATCTCCACATCATAATGCCAAGATTCTAACCCCAATAGTATAATCCCTAATTCCATCCATGCCCTTTCAAATATGCCTCCGCACTCTTCCCACAGCATCTGGCCTTCACCCAGCAGAAAGAAAAACAAATCCCTAGATCATAACATCTCCCTTCTTTCTCTACTATATGTGTCCCATCAATGCGTTTGGTGCTACCCCATTTCCACTCTACTTTCATAAGGGTTTCATGAGCTACATGGCTCTCACCAATTAATTAGAGATTTCTTTTTGTTTCCAAGAGACATTTCTTACGCCCATTTTTGCCTTATGCACGCTGTCCTTGCCTTTTTCATCTGTTACACACACACCCATTCCCGTATTTTTGCCTTATGCACGCTGGCCTTGCCTTTTCCATCTGTTACACACACACCCATTCCCGCATTTTTGTTATCTTTGATGGCAGCTTAGGATTGTAGTAGCTCGCATTGTTGGCTATTTATCCTTTGCATTATTTACTCATTTATTTTCTTCTACTTCTTCTATATATCACTGCAGAGCTCCCTTCCCTTTCCAGATGCACTGTTATTAATTCCATCCATTTCTTTCTTGTCTTCACCTACGATAATATGACTTCATATATTCATTCCTCAACTTCGTCTACTGGAAATCCAATATTTGCAGCTCACGTTTTCCCTCAGCTGCCGTATGCTCTTATTTTTAGCCTAATTATGAGCATAATGAAGTTTTGATCGTGATTCTCCACGTTTCCCCTTCAATGACTTGAGTCATAACCTCCCTAGTTGCCAAGTCTGGTACTTTTACCCCTTAGAAACATGAATAAAATATTAAATTAGGGGACTTCCCTGGTGGCGCAGTGGTTAAGAATCCACCTTCCAATTCAGGGGACACGGGTTTGAGCCCTGGTCCGGGAAGATACCACATGCCACGGAGCAACTAAGCCTGTGCGCCACAACTACTGAGCTCGTATGCCACAACTACTGAAGCCCGCGCACCTAGAGCCCGTGCTCCGCAACAAGAGAAGCCACTGCAATGAGAAGCCCGCACACTGCAACGAAGAGTAGCCCCCGCTCGCTGCAACTAAAGAAAGCCTGCGCACAGCAACAAAGACCCAGCTCAGCCCAAAATTAATTGATTTTAAAAAAAGAATACTTGTTAAAAAAAAATTAAAGCGCCAACCTGCCCTATATCACAAATAGTCTGCCACTATTACTACCCTACACTTCATTCCCTGCAATCTCAGCTTCATTTGGTCATTAGAAATGACCCAGTTTGAAGACCTCAGTCCTTTTTATTCAGCTGTGACCAGGGATCATCACTGTGGTTAGGTTTCTAAGTGTGCTGGTCATGTTTTGTGTCAAGTCCAGTATGGTAGAATTAGAGCACATGCGCCCTGGAAGGGCTTATAAGCGTCATTTTGAAAAAGCAACCTAGGATTGTGGAATTTAAAAAAGAAGAAGAACCTGCAAAGGATCATTTACCATCTATGCTATTTTGAAGAAGTCTCCTTACTTTGCTAAGTTTCACTTTCACTCTCTGCAAAACAGGATTCCAAAAGTATATTATCTACTTTATGGAGCTGTGGTGTAGCACTAATGAGTCAGCATTTGTGAATAAGCCCAGCACAATTTCAGGCACACAGTGTCTTCTCAAATAAATGCCAATTAAATAGGAAGCTGGTATCACCAAAGGCCAATTCCCAACAAGACCTGACTGTCAGCACCATGTGGCCAAGCCAGTTTATGTTGGACCAAGTCAAGTGGCAGGCCTCTCGCAACTTTCCGGGTTTGCCCATTCTACCTCTGGATAATGAAGACTCTTAGCATGCTCTTTCAATTTGGGGCAGGACCTATATCACAGTTCAGGATGTTTAATCAAAACTGTTCTCTATAGACAGCCATCATCTGGCTTCATCCAAAATTCACCCAAGAACTCCCGTCTCTCTCTCTCTTTTAGGCCATGTAGGACACTTTCATTACAAACAGGAGAGTTCTTCAGATCTTTGAATAGAGTCCCCAAGTACTTCCCCAACCACTCTGACAATACCTCATGGTTACCATGGTTTCCAGTCCTCCTCAGCACCCTCTTCTCTCACGTCTGGACTGTTCAAATCCGTAAAGTCCCAGGCCTGACTGGACTATTTCGGGAATATCCTACTCAGTGCAGAGTGGAACACAAGTGCCATGTTTCTTGTCCTGGATAATCTACTTCTCTTTACAAAGCCCCACATGAAAATCACTTCTTTAGCAACTACACCCAGGAGTAATGCATTTCAGTTACATTTATAGTTAGCCAGAGTCTTCAATTTCCTTTCCTCCATCTACAAATGGGAAGTTGCTTTGGGGGATCCAGCCTCAGAACTTCAGATGTACTTTGGATCCATCTGGTTTACCAGTAGAACCCATTGTGATTCATTGATTCATTTTACAAATGCTTTTTTAGGACCAGTTTGAGCTGCTTCAGGCTCTGAGGATACATTTGTTAACAGGACATAGCTTTTCTTGCATTAATGGAACTTACAGTTCCAGCAGGGTCCATAGTTATTAAACAACTAATTTCAACGACAACAATAAAAGTGATATCAAATAGGCTTATAGCAGGGGACTGATTCAGTCTAGGGGGTCTGGGAAAACTTCCTGTGGACATACCTTTGAGGTCTAAGTGATACAGAAATCACTTTGAGTTTTAAGAAATGAATTGGAGAGTCCCATGTAATGGGAAAGACGTACGGGAAGGCCTTGAAGACAAAAGAACTGAGGCCGATTGAAGGATCTACATGTAGAACAGATACTAACGCAGGTAGGAAGAAAGGCACAGATAAATCTAGAGATAAATAGTCAGGGTCTTAGGAAGGAATATGCAGGTCCATTAAGGATTTAAGTTGTTTTCTTAAGAGCAATGAGAACCTACTAACAGTTTTTAAGCAATGGGGCAGGATGGGGGACATGATAAAATTTACATTTTAAAAGTCTCACTGGGCAGCTATAGTGTGAGAATACGGATTCATGTGGGAAAGAGAAGGATGTGTGGTAAGTGATGGTTGGTGGACAGTCCAGATGAGTGATAACAGTACCTTGGACATGGGTGGTGGCAGTGAAAGGGTGACTAGATTTGGAAAACTACTCAGGAACTGGACTGTACAGAACATAGACATTGATTTGTAAAGAGGGGAGGAGGGAAACAGGTATAAAGGATGATACCCAGGTCTCTGATCTGCACATATGGATGGCTTTAATGCTATTTACCAAGTCTGGGGAAATAGGAAGTGATAAGAGCTGCAAGAGGAGAACACATGAGTCAAGTCTGAGACGTGCTGAGTTTGAAGTGCTCACTAGTTATCCAAGTAGAGACCTGGGGTTGGATATTCATTACCCTTTAGTTTCCTTCTATCTGCAAATATACTACTTCTTTGCGTCTCATCATGGATCTTGGTGTTCAATGACTAGTTATCCTAGCAAAGCTGAAAGTGTTCTCCTGATAGTGTGTGTTTCTGTGTGGAGTGTGTGTTTCTCTGCAGAGTGTGTGTGTGTGTATGTGTTTATATGTGGAGACAGAGACAGAGACAGAGAGAATACACATTGATTTGCTTCAATCTTGGTTTTCTCTGAGGTTTTCTTTCATGAAATTGTCCTATAAGCACAACACAAGAATCTGCACAACACAATTTCTTGTACTAAATATGCCTTTAAAAATCTTATTTAATGAGTTTATGCTCAAAACCAGCCTCTCAGACCTTCACCTACCGAGCTGATTTAACCAGTCAGGTATCTTTACAAAGTAACTGTCCAATTACCAGATGTTTATAATTGTTACATCGGGACATTAAGCCTGAAAATATGCATGTTCATGACCTCAGCGCCTCCTGTATTTTTCATCCCTCCATATTGAGTTTGAAAAATTGGCATGAAAATTGTTTTCTGACACTTCTTTTGAACCCCTTAAATTATGTATCTATGACTAATAGCGATGTCTCAGGATGTTCTCTCAGAGAGGAAATCTAGTTTGAAAATCTGTTCTTTGTTTTTCATTCTGCAATTTCCTAAAAAGATCAGTTCAGGGATGTTCTTTGCCCCCTGTGTTCCTTGCAGCACATGTAAAACTACCCTCCCCCGCATCATACACGCTCTGCTAACATGCACCTCCTTCATATTATCAGAAAGCTTATTTTTGTCCAACATAGTCAACCTATTCAAAATTAAACCAGCAGCAGGAAACTCAGAGGGGCCTCCACACTGAAAGAATTCGCCATGGGGTTTAAAGTCAAACCAAAGCTGCACATGTAGCCAAATCTTAGCTGTGGTGCTGCTGGTGCACAAGGAACACTGTCAGCTCCCTGCAGGTGAAGGCGGACACCTAGCCCACTGCATTGCTAAGGAGCCACTCAGCAAATGTTGAATTGTGAGTGAAGCTACACCTGACCCCAAGTACTCCTTCCTGTCTCTCATTCATCCAGGCTCTGTCCAGGCTCACCTGCTTCTTTAAAACCCTATGCCTTCACCCTGTAGACCTCATTCATAAAACCAGGCTCAGATGAATCTCACAGTCTCATGGTCTTTCCCCTGAGCTTTTTCCTGAACCAGTCCTGTACGTGCAGTCTCCACCTGTGATCCTCTGCCGTCACCATCCCCCATTCTCACCTGGCGCTTCAGATATTTTGATTCAACCAGCCCCTTAGTCCTAACACGTAGACCTACTTCTTCACTTCCCAGCTTTTGCATCTGAATCCCAGTGACGTGGATTCTGCTCAGAATATGACACCCATTGTTGTAGACACAACCCTGCCCCATAAGCTGAGATCTTCACAAGTTTCCCCAGCTCCAAGTGCAGTGGTCACTTAGCCACCTGGTCACACTTGCCCATTGCCATGTCCCAGTCCCTCCTGTGTCCCCACTGGTTTGATTAATACTTTTCTTAGGGCAGAGAGTGAGTCTCCTGTCACTCTAAATAATCAGAGACTGATCAACCTTTGACAGGAACTTTATAGAAGTGATTCAAGCGTCAGCTGAAAGATCAAATTAAATTATCTTTGACGCCTCTTTTTTTTTTTGCGGTACGCGGGCCTCTCACTGTTGTGGCCTCTCCCCTTTCGGAGCACAGGCTCCGGACGCGCAGGCTTAGTGGCCATGGCTCATGGGCCCAGCCGCTCCGTGGCATGTGGGATCTTCCCGGACCGGGGCACGAACCCGTATCCCCTGCATCGGCAGGCAGACTCTCAACCACTGTGCCACCAGGGAAGCCCCTTGATGCCTCTTTAATCTTGAACTTCTGAGAATACAAAATACACCCTGTAAAATATGTAGAATTCAAAATTTTCTCAAGCTATGCTATTTTGTGCAATGTGGTTCAAAACTCTACTAAAGGATCTTAGATGTTATGCAAAGTTTTTATATGGTGGATTTTGTCTCTTACTGAATGGAAAGTCAATCATTCTTCCCAGAGGGCAGGTTTTCAGTGAGGATGGCTGCATGTCTATCTGGATGCCTGAGGGACCCTTTCTGATTACTTTGTGATGTCTTTATATCTCATGAGATGGTTTACCTAACCACAGTGTTGCTGAGGTCACTTCCATTTGATGGGCATTCATTCTTGTCTTGCTCAAGTCCTTCTGGGGCTTTCTGTTCCCCAGGGGATACATCCAAAGCCCATGAGGATCAGGTCCCTCCTCACCCATCAGTTTCAGCTCACACGATGCCCGGACCGGGAACAGAGGTGGCTTTGAGCATTCCAAGCTGGCTGTGCTTCAAGGAGCACATCAACCTACCTCACACTTGCTCGGCTTTGCCCTCCAAGTTCCCCCTGCTTTGGATCTTCCATCTCCCAGGCAAAATTCTACCCTTCCTCAAAATGTAACTTGAACATCACATCCTTTTGGAAATTTTATTTTAGTCCAAATTATCTTCCTCTATAAAAATTAGCCCTTTCACTCTCTAGGCTCCCAATGCAAATGGTCTTCTCTTAGAGCTCATTTCACTGAGTTAGTATTACTTCTGCATCTCTTTCTCTCAGTGAGCTCCATGCAGAAGTCCAAGTCTGTTGTCTTTTTTTTTCCGGCTGCACCATGCGGCTTGTGGGATCTTAGTTCCCCGACCAGGGATCAAACCCGGGCCCTGGCAGTGAAAGCACAGAGTCCTAACCACTGGACACCAGGGAATTCCCTAAGTCTGCTGTCTTTATATCTCCTTTATATTTCCCAATTCCAGGCATTAGTAAGTACATGGTAGACATAAGTTGAATGAATGTATGTTAATTGATTAAATAAATAAGATGAACATAGTCATAGTATATTTATATAAACCAACTTTCCAGATTATTTCCTAACTGTTATGGTTATGGATAAAGATGTTCCAAAGTATGGATTTCTTGCCTGTTTAACATGACAGTACTCTAAATATTCAAAGATAACTTTTTTGACACTTTTCAAAGTTATTTAAACTCAAGGTCCTCAAAAGCTTTTATTTATTCAAAATCCTTTTCAACTTCAAACTTTGGTCATCAAAGCATGATTTCCTCAGCATCAACTTGAATATCTTAAAAGTTAATTAGCTCTTGTAACCCTCTCACCTTTACTGACAGTGTTTCACAGAGGTCTAAATTACAGCCCCCAAACTCCTAGAGAAATGATAGGAGCCTTTGAAGTCACTGGGACAGAAGTCCAGGGGAATTTCTACCATTTCCTGTATACACTTGATAGACAAAATCTTGGCAAACAGAATAGTATTTTAATGTATATTAATCACTTTGAACTTTACATTTCCTAATGAGGCATGACATTTGCCAGGCTCTGACAAATTCACAATATTTTGCAGAATTCTGCCAAACAGTGACACCACAGAGTCACCTGAGAGCCTCTTTGGCTGTCATATATGGCCCAAGTGGCCCAAGTCTCAGTCACATTCTGGCTCTATGAGGCCTTTTATTTATCTTTCTATGTATTCTTCTTTTTTTCCTCCTTCTCTCTTTCCAAGCCCCTCATGACTGGTCGTTGATCCCATACTTGGAAGATTAAGAACCTAGTGGTTACTAATAACAAGTTTTTTAAATGAGATAATACTGAATTTACTGCCCCCTTCTCCAGCACTGGCTGTGTGATTTTACAGTCAGTTACCTGTACTAGACTTAGTTTTCTCATTCAAAATGCTCACGTCATGGGATTGCTATGATGATCAAACAAGGTACGGCAAAGTACAATATCTAAGTGCTCATTTAAGGTGAGAGCTCCACGATAGGTTTCCCAAAGTGTCTGTTCAGAAGGCCATCTAAAACAGAGACCAGCCTTTCACTTGCAAAAATCTAAGATTCTAATAAGCAGGAACCATCTTATTTATGGTTGTATTTCCAGCCTCTTAGAGACTGTACAAAATAGAGTGAAGAGAAGAAAGGCGCTAATATGGATTTAAACCTACCCTGTGCTAGATACTTCTCTGAGCATTTTGCATGTATTTTCTCACTTAAACCTCACAGTAATCCTACAAGGTAGCTGTTATTAGCCTCACTTTTCGAAAGGTGAAAGCAAGGCTCTGAGAGCTGAAATAGCTTATGTTGTGAGAGCTCAATGCTTGCAAATGCCAGATGGAAGTCCTGATGTGTTTGTCTCCAAATTTATGTTTTATTTTTTCAAAGAAAAACTGATATTGGGTATAGGCTAAGGTTCTCTTTCCTGAAGTATGTGTTGCAGGATGTAAAAAAACGGTTACAAGGTTGGATTAGTTCTGTGATTGACTTAGTTTAAGAAGCGTTAGATTATACAGCAAACAAAATATATCCTCATTTTGTAGGACTTCTCAGAGCCTTGAATGAATGAATAAAGTTAACCCTAAATCTCCTACAGTGTGAGGGCGCTACTATATTTGATCATCTTGCAAAGAACATTCTGGGATACTGTGATCTAGGGAAATAATCTAAAAGTAAGTGTCCATCTGTCCACTAAAGGGTCCAATATTTCAATACATTCTACATTATTTAGGCTAATTCTGTTCTTCGGGTGCCTATAGAATGTGCATTAATAAATCTTATGAGGCAGATGGGAGTTCTCAGCGAGTATTATCCTGGTGCTTAATGAGGGCAGATCTAAACAAAACATACTTTTTCCGGTAGTATTTTCTCCTGGTTTATGGTACAGTGCATGGCTCCTAGGTACCAGAGCCCCAGACATCCAGCTGCTGTAAATCACCTGAGAAAGGTGATCATTAAATAGATTAAAATGCATGAAAATTACTTAAATGTGGACCATTAGATTAAATGAAGCAGCTACAGTATAATGCCCTGATGGCTCTGGGAACTTTATTTAGATTATAACTGTACCTGTGCTGTGCAAATCACATGATTAAGAAGAATATTACAAATCTTACTGCACCCCTCACCTTCCACTATGGGTTTGCAATTGAAATTCCTCCAAGGCTTAATAAACAGTTACCTCCAAGAAGACACTTTGAAACTGACTTTCTAGACCAATCTGCATTTCGATGTGGTTCAGAGCAAAACCTTATCTCTGTGTGGCATGTTTGCAGGGATAACAATGTTTAAATAATGTCTGAAATGGAGCATAAAAATCCTTTGTAACTCAAACGGACATACTGAGAAATCTTAAGCTTCAGCTCCCATTACCTTTCTGATATTTCTTTCAAAGACTGACAGTAAGACATCATCACTTGCAGAAAGTAACTCTCCAGGAGCCCTGTGCATATTATTTTTGATGTAGTTCCTGCTTGCAAACTCTCCTCATAACTTTAATAAATGCCAATTTGGGGAGCAGGAATGGTTAAGAGTTTAAATTTTTCATAAAACTCTGTATGAAATTGAAGTAGTCTGTCTCTTTCCATCTAACCTGATCACTGGAGAAAGAGGGAATAAAAACAGCGTACATATGTATGCTTTCAAAAAATGCTTCTTAATTGGTCATTTAGGAAGCTCTGTGTAATCCTGTGGGCAGAGAAAACCATCAGCCAATGTGGTTTTTCCTCCTCCATGTCAAGTGCACTTTTGTTCTTATTAGATCATTTTATTTTATTGAGGCCGAAAACAAGAAAGGGTAGGGAAGAGAAGGGAGCATATATTGGCTGAGTGTCTATTCAGTGCCCAGTACTGTGCTTGGTGTTTTCCATATTATCATGGCTCATGGCATTTAATTCTCATAACACCATTTCCAGATAAAAAATATTGACCACTGATCAATTAATAAAACTGAAGCTTGAAGGGACTGACCAATAAGCTATATCATGGTAGAATCAGATTTTGAACCTATTTCTATCTTGAACAAGTCCATGCTCTTCCCACTATATTCTGCAGTTGCGCTGAATGTCACACATGTGCCCACACCAAGCATCCACAATAAAGAAAGTCATAAAACACAGGGACGGCTGTTTGGGTGGGAACCTTGTTGGCAGGTAT
Source organism: Delphinus delphis (assembly GCF_949987515.2). Classification (NCBI taxonomy): domain Eukaryota; kingdom Metazoa; phylum Chordata; class Mammalia; order Artiodactyla; family Delphinidae; genus Delphinus; species Delphinus delphis. Next base: position 38,648,306 of record NC_082702.1, on the reverse strand, counting down.
TAGAAAATGGCTGGAGTGACTAAGCCTGGATCCTCTTTTGAAAAATGGAAGAATGGGCAAAAAGCAACATCTGACAAAGTCCTTAGGTATATCAGGCACTGTCTAAGCATTTTACGTACATTATCTCATTTAATCCTCATGACAGTCCCCTGAGATGAACACTGTTAGTTACGCTTTACAGATGAGAAACACGGAGGCTTACAGAGAGATAAGTTGCCAAGTCACTGAGGTAGTAAGCAGTAGCACTGTGATTAGACCCAGGTTGTATGAACCCAGAGGTCACTCCTACAGAGAGGAAGACAGCATGGGTTTTCTGTTGGTCTTTCTATTTATATTTTTAAACAGTTTTACTGAGATATAATTCACTTGCCATACACGAACCATTTAAAGTATAAAATTTAATGTTTTTAGTAAATTAACAGGGTTGTCAACCCTGTGAATAACCACAATCTAATTTTCAAGCATTTATATCCTCTGAAAAGAAACCCTATGCCTGTTAGTAGTCTTCTCCCCATTCACCCCTCAACCCCCAGGTCTAGGCAACCACTGATTCACCTTCTGTTTCTATTGATCAGCCTATTCTGGACATTTCACATAAATGGGAGCGTACAATAGACAGTCTTTTGTGACTGGTTCTTTAACTGAGGATAAAGCATTCAAGATTCATCCATGTGGTAATGTGTATCCGTACTTTATTATTTTTGTTGCTAAACAATAGTCCTTTGTATGGGTATACCACACTTTACTTATCCAATCATCAATTGATGACTATCTGGGTGGTTTCCACATTTTGGCTATTATGAATACTGCTGCTATATACATTTGGGTCTAAGTGCTTTTGTGTATATATGTTCTCTGTTCTTTTAAGGATATACATAAGAGTGGATTGTTGGGTCATATGACAACTCTATGCTTAACGTTTTGAAGAACTTTCAAACTATTGCCCAAAGGGACCCTGCCATTTTACATTCCCACCAGAATTGTTATAAGGGTTCCAAATTCTCCACATTCTTGCCAACACTTGTTATTTTCTGTCCTTTTGGTTTTAGCTATCCTAGTGGGTATAAAGTGGTATCGCATTGTACAGTAACACCCCTTATCCTTGGGGGATAAGTTCCAAGACCCCCAGTGGATGCCTGAAACTACAGATACTACCAAACCCAATATATACTACGTTTTTTCCTACACATACATATCTATGATAAAGTTTAATTTACAAATTAGGCACAGTTAGAGATTAACAACAACTAGTAATAAAATAGAACAACTGTAACAATATACTGTAATAAACGTTATATAGATTTGGAGTCTCTCTCTCTTGCCCTCTGTCTCAAAATATCTTACTGTAAAATTGATACAGCCACTATGGAGAACAGTATGGAGGTTCCTTAAAAAACTAAAAACAGAACTACCATACAACCCAGCAATCCCACTACTGGGCATATACCCTGAGAAAACCATAATTCAAAAAGGGTCATGTACCACAATGTTCATTGCAGCTCTGTTGACAATAGCCAGGACACGGAAGCAACCTAAGTGTCCATTGACAGATGAATGGATAAAGAAGATGTGGCACATATATACAATGGAATACTACTCAGCCATAAAAAGAAATGAAATTGAGTTATTTGTAGTGAGGTGGATGGACATAGAGACTGTCATACAGAGTGAAGTAAGTCAGAAAGAGAAAAATAAATACCGTACGCTAACACATATATATGGAATCTAAAGAAAAAAAAAGGGTTCTGAAGAACCTAGGGGCAGGACAGGAATAAAGACACAGACGGAGAGAATGGACTTGAGGACACGGGGAAGGGGAAGGGGAAGCGGGGACAAAGTGAGAGACTGGCATGGACTTATATACACTAACAAATGTAAAATAGATAGCTAGTGGGAAGCAGCCACATAGCACAGGGAGATCAGCTCAGTGCTTTGTGACCACCTAGAGATGGGGGATAAGGAGGGTGGGAGGGAGATGCAAGAGGGAGGAGATACGGGGATATATGTATATGTATAGCTGATTCACTTTGTTATAAAGCAGAAACTAACACACCATTGTAAAGCAATTATACTCCAAAAAAGATGTTAAAATAAATTTTAACAATATATCTTACTGTATAAACTTAATGCCCTTTCCATCTTCACTAAGCATTTATCATGCACTATGGCCGTTAACTTCTGCAGCTTGAGGTGCTACAGCAAAACTCGCATGACTTTCTTTCACTTTCTTCACAATTGCACAGATAGAAGATTCTTTCTTACCATAGATCTTAGCAAACTCAACACATGATTTTTTTTCCTTTCCTTATTAAGCTGAGAACCTTCACCTTGTCACTTAAAGGAAGCACTCTACAGCTTCTCTTTGGCATATCTGCACTGCCAGCATCACTACTCTTGCACTTTGGGGCCATCATTAAGTAAAATAAGGGTTACTTGAACACAAGCACTGAGATACCTTGACAGTTGATCTGATAACCAAGACGGCTACTAAGTGACTAGCAGACATGCTGGACAAAGGGATGATTCACTTCCTGGAAGGGAAGAAGTGGGATGGTGAGAGATTTCATCACACTACTCAGAATGGCATGCAATTTAAAATTTATGAATTGTTTATTTCTAGAATCTTCTGTTTAATATTTTCAGACCAAGGTTGACCACAAGTAACTGACAGCCAGAAAGTGAAACCACGGATAAGCGGGAACTACTGTAATTTTGATTTGCATTGCCCTAATGACTAAGAATACTGAACATCTTTTATGTGCTTATTAGTCACTTATATACCTTTTGGGAACAATATCTATTCAAATCCTTTGCTCATTTTTTTCAATGGGTTTTCTTTTTATTATTGAGTCATAGCTGTCTTTTCAGTTACTTAATGGTAGCACAAAAATTTTTAAGTTTGATGTCATCCAATTTATCTATTTTTTTCTTTTGTCACAGGTGCTTTTAGTGTCATAAGAAACTATTGCCCTAACCTAAATGTCCATCAACAGAGGAATGGATAAAGAAGATGTGGTACATATATATATATATATATATATATATATATATATACATACAATGGAATATTACTCAGCCGTAAAAAAAGAATGAAATAATGCCATTTGCAGCAACATGGACGAACCTAGAGATTATCCTACTAAGTGAAGTAAGTCAGACAGAGAAAGACAAGTATCATAAGATATCACTCATATGTGGACTCTTATTTTTTAAAAATGAAAATGATACAAATCAACTTATTTACAAAACAGAAACAGACTTACAGATATAGAAAACAAACTTATGGTTACCAAAGGGGAAACATTGGGGGAGGGATAAATCAGGAGCTTGGGATGAATATATACACACTACTATATATCAGTATAAGAGAGATAACCAACAAGGACCTACTGTGTAGCACAGAGAACTGTACTCAATATTCTGTGGAAACCTATATGAGAAAAGAATCTAAAAAAAAAGAATATATGTAAATGTATAAATGAATCACTTTGTTGTACACCTGAAACTAACACAACATTGTAAATCAACTATACTCCAATAAAAAAAAAATCGTTGCCTAGCCAGTGGGTACCCTAGAATCACCCTTTTCCCTTTACTAAGGTCATAAAGAATTACTCTTATGTTTTCTAAGATTTTTCTAGTTTTAGCTCTTACATTTAAGTCTTTGATCTGTTTTGAGTTGATTTTTATGCATGGTATGAAGTAGGGGGTCCAACTTGATGTATTGGCCTATAGCTATCCAGTTGTCCCAGCACCACGTGTTGAAAAGAGCATGATTTCTGACATGCGACAGCACTGGTCATTGATTTTTCCTTTGCCTGTTAGTAGCAAGGGGAGCTTAGAGAAATTAATCAAACTAAGTTTCCTCATCTGTGAGCCTAGTAATACACCTACATCTCAATGCTGATGTTAAGAAGAGATAATAATCTCCATTTGACTTCCTTCTACCATCCCCAGCACACAGTCATTATTCAACAGATATCCAACACCCCACACCTCCATCCAGTATATCTTGCTGAAATCAAATGATTCATTCCAATATTGTGAGTTTAAATAAATAGGGACCAATTACATGAATTTGATACTCTCCAGACCCCCACAGGGAACCCATTAGCCATCATACATTCTTCAGCTGTTACTCAGAGAGCATACATATGGAGAAATTACTGGATATCAGATATCTGGGAAGGCAAATGTTTTCAGTAAATAGGTCGCCATGTAACAGCTAACACGGTTACCCCGTTTTGCAAATAAGCATCCCAACTCTTCATCCTATATATGTACCTGCAATACTCAGTTGCCTCCCCTTGTGAGGGAGATACTAAAGAGGATTCAATGTCTTAGCAGCATTTAGAGTCTGAGCTCTCTATCTACTGTATTTCATCCCCAAGATCCCGTGAGTCTGAGTGTATGCTTTTGTGTTGTGTTCCATTTTTTTCCCTGGGAGATTCATTTTCTTTCAAAAAATAACCTGTATGTTTTTACTTTGCTTCCCAAATGGCTGATTCTCCAGCTATCAGGTTGGCTAGACCCACACCATGCTTTGACAAGATTCCCAAGTCAGGATGGTTTATCGCCAAGAGAATCACATGCCCATTAATGCTTCCAGACCTTGGATGGAGTGTTGGGTCTAGCCTCGTGTCCTCTCCTGGGGGAAGAAGGCTTCTTCAAACTGAAAGGGGCATGCCTTGGCTTGATTTATATGTGAGAGAAAATACCTCTTCAGTCCCATATGCCTGGGCCCTTTCTCAGACCCAAAAAGGTATTTTACATACCACATCCATTCTTTCCTTCTGATGAGTTTCACCATCAGAGCCAGCCTGTGCATATATATATATATATGGCATATCTTGACCCATTCTCCCCCAGGGAAGTCTATACCTCAGCCTGTGTAGGATCTCCCCAGTTCCTTTATTTACTTCCCTCAGGGGGAAAAAAAAAAAAAAAAGCTCAAAGATACACATTCTTTTAAAGGTTTCACGTGATGATTGTTTTGAGGAAACAAACAGGGATTACCATGCATGGGAAAGTAACAGAAGTTCTGGAATTTGATAACATCTTCACCCATCTTGGTCCTTATCCTTTGATAATATCAGAGATGAAACTATTCGCTGCACTGAGCTCCTGTCCTTCCTGCTAGCTGAGGGTGGAGTTCACCAAACTCTACTTTTTCTTCTCTGTTTTTGAGAAGATCCTGCTGGCTGCTGGCTTTCTGCAGAGCTGACTTTGTTACTTGCTTACACACAAATTTATGCTCTACCAATTCCAAACTACTTAGATTTTCTTATAACACACCAGACATTTCCCACTTTCATGCCTTGCAAATGTGCCTGTTGCTTCCTCTTTGTTCAAAATGCAAATAAATTTTATTCCCTGCTTCAAGAATGAACTCAAACTTTAAGCATTTAAAATAGCTTTCCCTGAGTAATTCCATTACTATATACAGCTAATTTTTCTCTTTTCTGTACATATACATTCATCTAGGACTATACTTCTCACTTTGCATGACAATGTCTTTGTATGTCTGTCTTCTGCATTAGGCTATATTTCTTCAGAGCATAATGCACCTTGTTTACTTCTCTCTTAGTACCAATTACTTGGTACAAAGTAGCAGTTAATTAATATTCAGTAAATTGGTTTAAATTGAAAGGAAAGAAGTCAAGAGTTTGCAACTCCCCTTATTAATGAAGAAAAAAGAAACCTTCTGATATGAATTAAGATAAGCCTCTGAAAAATTCCAGCTGGTAATGCTTACCAGGCTCTCAGAGGTTACTTGAGCTTTGCACACCCGTTCAGCTCACCAACACTCTAAGAGCTTACACACAATGTTCACTAGAATGGCCTTAAGTAAATTAACATTACCATCTCTTCTGATTTCTTTGGCAGAAACAAGTTCACAAGTTAATGGGGATAAAGAATAGGAGAGGATATATGAAGAGAGGAAGAGAGAAAGAGGCATTTCATAATTTATCAAGATGTGAGCCCTGGCACCTCATTTATTTTACAAAAAGGACTGCTGATGCTCATATTTTTATGAGTTGGGGCTTACAACAGGATTCCTGCTTCCCCTCCCCCCACCACCAGTCTTGCAGCCTGTGGAAACGTTGCTTATTCACCAGTTGGTTCCCTAGAATCACCCTTTTCCCTTTCTTAAGCTATCAGTTGGGGCCACTTCATTCCCAAAGGCTGCTGCAATGGTGCAGAAAGGATCTTTCCTCCTAGGACACCGGGTCAGATCCTCCTTAATCAATACTGAGCACAAAACACAGGAAATGGCATTGTGTGTCTGCAAACTTCCTTTGCAGCTCATCATCCTATTTAGAATGAATTAACATCTAATCGGCAAGCAATCATGGCTAATAATTTGTGGATTTGTTTATTCTTCAGAGTCACATCTTTTAAAACACTGTCAATAGAATAGTTACATAGGATCTTCTCATTGGAAGGCACCTAGAGGAGTATCCGGTTATGTGCCTGTAACTATTACAAGCTGAGCAAGTCCTTCCAGCTCAGCTCTCTGCAGTAATAATAATAATGATAATATTAATAGTAAATAAGGTAAAACAAAATTAGAGATCTGAACAAAATTGGAGAAACAAGCCTCTTTAGTCAAGTGTGTCTATCTGCCAGTAATTTTTTTTCCTGCCAAATTTTAATCAGTTTTTATTTATTTATTTTTATTTATTTATTTATTTATTTTTTGTGGTATGCGGACCTCTCACTGCTGTGGCCTCTCCCGTTACGGAGCACAGGCTCCGGACGCGCAGGCTCAGCGGCCATGGCTCATGGGCCCAGCCGCTCCACAGCATGTGGGATCTTCCCGGACCGGGGCACGAACCCGTGTCCCCTGCATCGGCAGGCAGACTCTCAACCACTGTGCCACCAGGGAAGCCCTTTTAATCAGTTTTATATCACCTCTCCCTCTTCCAATTTGTGTCCTGAAGGGCCAGAGCAACAGTTTTCAAAACAATACTTGGGCCACTATTGTCCTTTGCAAGAAATCCCCTGGGGTCTTTCCTTTTGATGTCAACCATCCATTTCACTTTTTTAAAACAATGTGTGTGTGTGTGTGTATATATATATATATATATATATATATATATATATATATATAGTCTGGAGACAAAGAACAGAGGAAAATGTCAGATGCAGAAAGATTAGACTAGATCCACCTAGGCTTGGAAAACAGCAGAAGTTGCAGGAATTTTTCTGAAATGCTGATCTTGTTCAAAATATCTTTACATTCCATCTGGTATGCTGTTTCGGTTATTCTTTGCAAGGAACAATGGCACAGATAGGGTCCTGACCTTCCTAGACCACAGCAGCATCCAGGATATGTCTACGGTTTATAACAGGGCTACAAATGGTCATTTGTACCACCTCTGCTCAAAGACAAATCTCAGTGATCTCAAGGATCCCAAGCCCCATCTGTTGTCCTGGAAGGATTCTGAGAATCCTGGAGCATTCTACTTGCCTGAATTTAAGGATACCCTCCACCTGCTAGTCATTCTATTCTTGCTCTCAGTGTTGGCCACCCGACAACTCAAGGTGGAAGTTGCCACTCTGGTGGCTGCTGATGCCCCCACCCTGCTGCACCCATGGTTTTTCATGTTGATCCGCCTGTGCCTACAGAGTCCCTTTCCTCACTACCATTGGAGGTTAGTCCCAGCAACAACTGACAGTGATCTTTCGGCTTTATTGCTCACCTTTCCCAAGAAATTTAGATAAATTACTCTGGGTTTTCACTGGAAGTCAACTGAGTCTCTATATCCTGACATACAGCCAGGGACCTTGATAAGATTTCAAATCTGTGTCTTAGAGTGAATCTCTGGATCTCAGAGTTCTTCTTCCAAACAGAATCTCTGCTCCCTTTTTGGTTCATTATCTTATGCCCTAAAGTTTTAGGTCCTGAATGTAGCTTTAAGAGCTTCTTTAACATGTCTTCAAGAAGACTTGGTAGGTCCTCATGAAATCTGTATTCCTTTTTGGACATCTTTGCATGTCAGAGTTCCCAAGGTGATGGGTATAAAGATGAAAGCCCACCCCTTGGATCCTCATTAAGGTGTGTGTTTGTGTATATTTGAGAGAAACATAGGGAAGAAGAAGGACAAGGAGAAGGAGGAAGAGGAAGGGAAGGAGAAGAAAGAGGAGGTGAAAGAAGAGGAAGGGGAGGGGGAGGGGAAGGAGGCGGGGAGACATAGAGAAGCCATGTCCGTACTCTGCCAAAGCATTTATGAGTTTAGCCAAGAATCTGTTGTCTCACTTTTCTCTTTCTGGATACATATCAACAAACAATTCATCTGATTTTCTTGGCACAGAAATGCGTTATCTTTCGTGGTTGGATTTTCCAGTGGTTTTTGTCCTCGTGTAAAAAAGACCCCTGTTCCCTGCCCTTTTTTTTTTTTTTAACATCTTTATTGGAGTATAATTGCTTTACAGTGGTGTGTTAGTTTCTGCTTTATAACAAAGTGAATCAGTTATACATATACATATGTTCCCATATTTCCTCCCTCTTGCGTCTCCCTCCCACCCTCCCTATCCCACCCCTCTAGGTGGTCACAAACCACCGAGCTGATCTCCCTGTGCTATGTGGCTGCTTCCCACTAGCTATCTGTTTTACGTTTGGTATCATACAGAGTGAAGTAAGTCAGAAAGAGAAAAAAAATACCGTAGGCTAACACATATATATGGAACCTAAGAGAAAAAAAAAAGGTCATGAAGAACCTAGGGGTAAGACGGGAATAAAGACACAGACCTACTAGAGAATGGACTTGAGGATATGGGGAGGGGGAAGGGTAAGCTGGGACAAAGTGAGAGAGTGGCATGGACATATATACACTTCCCTACCCTTTTAAACATGACTTCAGCAAAAGTCTCCAAGTAAGCAAAATATCTTATTGGCTCCTTTCCACATTCACTTTTAAGCATTAGCTGCATTCTTTGTGATCCCTACCACTGCCAGATGGAAACCTGGATGATCCCAAACCCTGACTGAGATGCTTCAATGAGCCTTGCCTTCTCCAAAAGTACTTCACTTAATTAAAAAAATCACCATTTTCATCTTCCCCCTAAGGAAAAACATGGTAATAAGAGTCATTGTTAAGATCTGTGATCAACAGAGATGACTATTTTTTCTTCTTTCCTTTCTTTCTTTATATTCTCTCTCCCTTCCTTCCTTCATTCACTCCTTCCTTCCATCCTTCCTTTTGGTTTCATTCCCATTTTTTTTTCTTGAGAGCACTTGCCTGAGAGTTACTTTGGTAAAATCAGTCAATCTCCCTGGCCTTCATTTTCCTGAGATAAAGACATCACGTTTGAGGCAATATTCAGCATGCCAAAGTATTTACAGTTTCTTACAACCATAAAGTTCTATGTTTGTTTCAAACTTCTCTCTCTGTGACTGCCTTCTTTATCATTTTAATTTAGTCTTTACTGAGGTTTTAGTAACTATTTTGTACGAACAACCCCTTCTTTTTATTTTTGGTTTTCATGAGTTTTATTATAATGTGTCTGGTCATAATTTTATTTGAGTGTAACTTGTTTGAAGTTTCCTGAGCTTCTTGAACCTGTAAATTTATGTGTTTCACCACATTTGAGATATTTTCAGTCATTATTTCTTCAAATACTTTTTTTGCACCCAATCTCTTTTTCCTTTCTTCTGTGACACCAGTGGCACAAGTGTTAGACCTTTTTGTTTGTCTCACAGGTTTCTGAGGCTCTGTTTCCCCCCTTCCAATCTTTTCCTCTATGTCCTTCAGTTTGGATAATTTTATTGATATATCTTTAAGTTCACTGACATTTCCTCTGTCATCTCCATTCTGCTATAAAGTCCATCTAGTGAATTTTTTTTATTTCAGATGTTGTATTTTTCAGTTCCAAAATTTCTATTTGGTTTTATTTTTATAGTTTTGATTTCTCTTTGGATAACGTGTATGTTTCCATTCATTTCAGGAGTACTAATCCTTACCTTGTTGACCACGGTTACAATATCTGCCTTAAAGACTTTGTTTTATAATTCCAACATCTAGGTCATCTCAGTAATTGATATTTGTTTGGATTGCCTTTGCCATTAGCAGGAGTCATCACATTTCTTTCTGTAAGGAACAGACGGTAATTGTTTTCGGCTTTGTGGTTTAGCCCTCTGCTCTCTGTTGCAATGACTCATCTGACATCATAGCACAAAAGCTGCTACCGACCGCAGAGAAATGAACGGGTGCAGCTGTATTCTAATAAAGCTTCAGGTATGGAGAGTCAAGTGTGAATTACAGAAAATTTTACATTTTACAAATATTCATCTGTTTTATTCCAACTGTTTATCTCTTCTGACCTTATGAGCTATACTGAAACAGGTGGTGGGGCAGATTTAGCCCACGGACCATAGTGTGCCAATGCCTGCCTCCTTTCATGTCATTTACTTTGGATTGTACCCTGGACTGGTGAAATATGTTGTGAGACTCTGATGGTTACAGCCCTCTGGAGAGTATTACTGTTATTTCGATTGTTTCAACAGGCTCGGTTAGATACGGGTCACAAGTTTTGCCTTGCCTTCTGTGGGCAGAGGTGCCAAGATCAGTACAATCTCCAAAGCCTCTGCCATGTTCTTTATTTCCATTCATGCACCACTCAGAAGTTAGGGTGAACACACAAACCTCACCAAACACGGGTCATGGCTCATATTCCAGTTCAGCTCTCTAAGCCTTTGCTATGCTTCTTTGGGTCTGTTCTGCACATGTGCAGCTCAGGGGTGAGCTCAGGATTTCTGATACTCACACACAGAACTAGGAGATACCCATCTCCAGCTATCTTCTCCTTGGGATTCCCTTACACTTCCCAGCTCTCAAGAGTCCCTTTGCCCTGTTCCTGTTCATCTGACCAGAAAGAAGTGTTTTTCTCAGTTTATCTACCATTGGCCATTTCCATATACCTGGGGCTGACCTCAGTGAGAGAAAATAGAAAGAGAATAGAGAGAAAGATAATAAAACAGTGTGGCTTCCCCTCAATATATTGCCTTCATAGTATAGGTTATGTGACCATAGACATGGGTTATTCTCTTGGGGCTTAAACTTGCCCACATCTCTGCCCTGCTGCCACCATCACACAGCAATACAAGCTGACCTCTGGGCACAACCAGGAGAGGGAAAAGGAAAAAAAGTATTGTATACATGAAAGCAGTTAGGAGGGCAAATTTTAAATGGTATCATCATAATAAAAATTATAATTATGTGAGGGGATGGAGGTGCTAATATATATATTATATATGTATTTGATATATATCAAATCATCACATTATACACCTTAAACTTACTTATATGTCAATAATATCTCAATAAAACTGGGGGGAAAAGATGACTAAAAAGTGGCTCTCTGGCTCACAGTGACCCCATACTTTCTGGTTCACTGTGGCCCCTCTTCTAACTAGAGAGAATTTATCTCAGAGTTTTCACCGTCGACACCTGATGTGCTGTTCTGTCCTTACGTCAATGCTGAGAGATAAAGTGGGGGAAAAGTCTCACTGCCATATTGGTATTCCTCAGATTCTCACTTCCCTCCCCAATCAACCTGGTTTTAATTTTGGAGACTTCAGGTAGTTGTTCAGTTTATAGATTTTAGTCATAATCAGTAGGAGAGAGAGGACATAGTGAGTTTACTCCATCTTGGCTGGAACTGGAAGTCCCCATCTTCTCATTTTAAAGGATCAGAAGCTAATGCTCCAGGAAGCAAAGTGATTTGCACAAGGTCACAAAGTAAGGCAGTGGAAAAGGTGGAACCAGGCCCCAGAACTTCCAGATCTTTTTGACTACCCCCTTCTGAGAGTAAATGTGGCAGTTTTTACTTAGGGAGCATGGAAGGGCATGTGGGTCCCAATGCATGCCGAACTCTCCTCCCCCAAGCTTCCCTCTGATGCTCACCACCCTCACTCCTACATCTGGGCACCCACTGGGCGCTCTGGAGGTGCCGAGACTGGGCTGAGCCTTGCTAAAAATGATGTTAGACAGTTATGTGAAAACTCATTCGGTCAGTCAATACTGGTGGCGACAGTGATGGTGGAGAACATGTTTGTGTATGTGCAAAGGTGCATGTGTATGTGTGTTTATAAGTGTACCTGGATATATATTTGTGTGTGGTTATTTATACAGGTGTATTTGGTTTTTTTTATGTGTGTGTGTCACATGTAAGTGTTAAAACTCTTGATGGAATTTAAGAAATGAAGTTGCCTAACCCCAACTTGGCAGACAAAGAAACATTGAGACTCAGATAATTTAAATAATTATTTTGTAATTGGCTCAGAACCTGAGCACCACACCATTTCCCCAGTATGTCATGATACCTAGCCAATTGCATTCAATTAGTCAATTCGGATATAGTGACATCTAAACAGTGTGAGAGAGAAAAGATTTGGGGTAAATCAATGATGACAATGTATCAATCCAACCTGTCTTAAATGCTCTTATTCAACCAAAACTCAATGCAGAAAGTTTCCGCATAACTTGTCTTCCAACAGAAAGAACTGAGCGCTGCGTCTCTTGTCCCTATTTCCCAGCCATATGCGCCCTTCTGGAATGTCTGATTTCCCTACGCCACGCTCACAGATCCCTGTTTCCAAGGCACATATTTCTATTCTGGCATTAAGTCTACAAAGCACAGGTGCTGAGAAATGAGGAGAAAAGTTAAGTTTGGCTTCCATTTGATATCTGGTGTCATATGCTTTTATAAGTCCAAATATAAATGGAACTGGAAAGCCATGTCAGAATGTTCCAACTAGCACTTGAGTAGTACACCCCAGGACTGCAAGTCTTAAGGACGACGTACTGGCTCATGATCCCCTTTCTGCTGGATCAAATGAGCCTAATTTGCAGTGTTTGTTATTGCAAAGGGACCCTATTTAGCTACCGTCATGTTGGAGAAAGGAAGAAATATCCTAGTAAATGGCTGAGGCAGAGGAAGCTTTGGTGAGAGCCAGTCCTGTATTCCAGCCCTGGGGGGGCTACTTGCTGAGCACCATCTCTTTTGGTGTCATGATCAATTTGATGAGCGGGAGGAGGTATACCTTTTCCCACCCAGTAGATGGATAATAGAAGTTCAGGGAATTGAAACAATAAGCTGAAATAATAAAAACTAACATACACTAGCCACGTGGGTTGAAGCCCACTTCTGGTATAGATCTTGGGTCTATCTTTGTCAACATAACAAACTACCTCAAATATATTATATAGCTTATAAAAAGCGCTTTCTTCCCCCAGGGTTTTGCATTTTGGGCTGAGCTTAGCTGGGCAGTTCCTCTGGTAGACACTCCCCGGGTCATGTGTGTGTGTACAGTCATCAGGTGGCCCAAGTGAGGCTAGTTTTTCACTGTGGCTGCATTTACATGCCCGGTCAGCTAGGGTGCTGGTCTCATCCATAGGTCCTTTCTAGCAGGAAAGCCCAGTTTCTTACATAATGGTAACAGAATTCCAAGAGTGCAAGCTTGTGTGCAAGTGCTTATCAAACCTTTCTTTTTTTTTTTTAAACATCTTTATTGGAATATACTTGCTTTACATTGTTGTGTTAGTTGCTGCTGTATAATAAAGTGAATCAGCTATATGTATACATATATGCCCATAACCGCTCCATCTTGAGTCTCCCTCCCACCCTCCCTATCCCACCTCTCTATGTGGTCACAAAGCACCGAGCTGATCTCCCTGTGCTATGCGGCTGCTTCCCACTACCTAGCTATTTTACATTTGGTAGTATATATAAGTCCATGCCACTCTCTCACTTCGTCCCAGCTTACCCTTCCCCCTTCCCATGTCCTCAAGTCCATTCTCTCTGCGTCTTTATTCCTGTCCTGCCCTTAGGTTCTTCAGAACCTTTTTATTTTTTTTTTTAGATTCCATATATATGTGTTAGCATACAGTATTTATTTTTCTCTTACTTCACTCTGTATGACAGGCTCTAGGTCCATCCACCTCACTGCAAACAACTCAATTTCATTTCTTCTTATGGCTGAGTAATATTCCATTGCATATATATACCACATCTTCTTTGTCCATTCATCTGTCGATGGACACTTAGGTTGCTTCCATGTCCTGGCTGTTGTAAATAGTGCTGCAGTGAACATTGTAGTACATGTCTCTTTTTGAATTATGGTTTTCTCAGGGTATATGTCCAGTAGTGGGATTGCCGGGTCATATGGTAGTTCTATTTTTAGTTTTTTGAGGAACCTCCTTACTGTTCTCCATAGTGGTTGTATCAATTTACATTCCCACCAACAGTGCAAGAGGGTTCCCTTTTCTACACACCCTCTCCAGCATTTATTGTTTATAGATTTTTTGATGATGGCCATTCTGCCTGGTGTGAGGTGATACCTCATTGTAGTTTTGATTTGCATTTCTCTAATGATTAGTGATGTTGAGCATCCTTTCATGTGTTTGCTGGCAATCTGTATATCTTCCTTGAAGAAATGTCTGTTTAGATGTCCTGCCCATTTTTGGATTGGGTTGTTTGTTCTTTTGATACTGAGCTTCATGAGCTGTCTGTATATTTTGGAGAGTAATCCTTTGTCAGTTGCTTCGTTTGCAAATATTTTCTCCCATTCTGAGGGTTGTCTTTTCATCTTGTTTATGGTTTCCTTTGCTGTGCAAAAGCTTTTAAGTTTCATTAGGTCCCATTTGTTTATTTTTGTTTTTATTTCCATTTCTGTAGGAGGTGGGTCAAAAAGGATCTTGCTGTGATTTATGTCATAGAGTTCTCTGCCTGTTTTCCTCTAAGAGTTTTATAATGTCTGGCCTTAAATTTAGGTCTTTATCAAACCTTTCTTGTATCAAGTTAGCTTACACCTCATTAGCCAAAGAAGTGTATTGTCAAGGCTAGAGTCAATCTGTGGAGGGGAGTGATCTTCACAAGGCATGGAGTTTAGGAAACATGATTTACTGAGGTCATTAAAGTAGTAATAGTGATTTTGAAACCCTGGTCTGTCTGATTCCAAGAAAAGGGTTTTGTCCCATCAAATAAAGTTGATGTCTTATTTTTTCAAGATTTCTTATATGATTTCTCTTTCTAAACTATCATCAACATTAATAAGATGACAATTTAAAACACACACACACACACACACACACACACACACAAAATCTCCACGCACATAACAACAGCTGTATTCATAGGCATGTACAGAGGTTGACAGCCAAATTTAAAAAGTAAGAAAACCCACTATGATGGAAATATGTTGAAAATACACATGAGCCAACCGAAAGAGCTTCCAATGGCCAAAGCTGGAGCAAACCCAGCAACAACATAAACAAAGTGGTATTAGATTATAACCTAAAGTATAAAACACATATCCATGAGTTCATACTGATATAAATGACTGAATAAATAAGTAGATGGGAAAGAGGACATAAGCCTCTTATACATAAAAATTCCAAGTAAGGTACATATATATCTCACCCTCAGGGAGGTGGATAAAGCATAATTCCCCACCCCTTAAGTGTGGGCTGAGTAGTGATATCCTTCCAAAGAATGCCGTACGGAAAGGGGTTGGAAGATAGTAACTCAACAGGGGAGAAACCTGAAAACACTACCTCCACCAGGTGATCAAGACCAACATCAACAGTGATAAGTTTAGTCAGTGTATGTACCCTTGAGATGATGTGATGAAAATGGTACTTTACCTCCATGTTCTTCCTCCCCCAAACCCATAACTCCAGTTGGATCATGAGAAAAAATTAGGCAAATCCCAACTGAGCAAGATTTTAGAAAATATCTGCAAGTATTTCTCAATACTCTCAAGATCATCAGGATCAAGGAAAGTCTGAGAAAGAGTCACAGCCAATTGGGTTGAATTGTAGGACACGCAGCTGGTATCAGATAACTGCTTGGAAACCCTACCCATATCCCCACAAACTAGAATTGGGTTCAGAAACTATTTAAGGATAGATGGGAACACTACAATCTTCACAATTTTTCTGTAAATCTAAAATTGCTGTAAAAAATAAAGTATATTATAAATAAAAGCAAGAACCAGGCTAGAAAAACCTGTTCAATATACATAGTAGTCAAAGAGTTGATATTTTTAGCACGTAAAGATCTTAAGTAAGCTGATATAGAAAATAGGACTCTAATCACAAATGAGAAAGAGAAAGGAACAGATAATATATAGTTAAAAATAAGAGGACACAGGCACATGGAAAGCAAAGTTCAACAACTAATAATCAAAAATAGTCAACGAAATGTGAATCATTTTTACCTTTTTAAAATAAGAAGTATTTTTAAAATGATAATATCCTGTGCTTATTAGGAAGTCTTACAAGAGTCACTCTTTTAACAAGGGTTGTAAATCAGTAAAATCCACTTGTGAACTAATTTGAAAATCTCTTTCTATAATTTAAATATGTTCATTCATTTCTTCACAATAATCCCATTTCTGGTGCTCTTCTCTTGGAGAGTAATATATGTGTAATGTATTTTCCATAGAAAGATAATCATCATACAAGTATTTATAAACACATAAACTTAGAAACTACCTAAATTCCCTGCAATAGAGGAGTAGTTAAAAAGCCCTGAGTTCATCCACTTGATGAAACAATATGATGTAATGAAAATGATATTAAAAAGACAGTGTAATAACATGGAAGAGCATCTGTTAAAAAATGTTGAGAAGTGGCTACATATTAGAAGTTACTTACTAGTATTTTACTGCTTACATTAAACAATGCCCAGAGCTAGAAGACAAATACATCAATACTTTCAATGGCTTAATTTATTTTTATTTGCATTTTTAAACTAATTACTGCTTTTGTTCTTAAACTCTTCTAAATTTCAACTTATGGATAAGTATTTTATTTGAGCCAAAAAAAAAAAAAGATTAAAAAGAAGATGAAGAAGAAGAAATTGTAATTTCTCAT
This sequence comes from Delphinus delphis, assembly GCF_949987515.2. Lineage (NCBI taxonomy): Eukaryota > Metazoa > Chordata > Mammalia > Artiodactyla > Delphinidae > Delphinus > Delphinus delphis. The sequence goes on along the minus strand of NC_082702.1, from coordinate 38,631,423 downwards.
AATAGCAAAATCTGTTGTATTTGGCACCTGGGGTTCTGAGGTGTTTGTTTCTGCTTATCTATAGTTTCCCTATTTTCTTGAATTGAACTGAATACATATAAGTGTCATCCGTAAACGTTAACACCCGAAGAACTGATACGTTTAATGTGTCTACTGGACGCAATGTGTACAAAAAGGGGAAAAGTTTATAGAATTGAAAAGAAATGACCATCTGTCAGCTTGAGATCCAGTGAGCTAATCTGCAAGTCAGCGTGAGCACACATAAAGAATACAGAGAGATCTTGCGGGAACCATAAAAAAGTTATTTCTTAAAAATTGTCCTTTTGAAATTTCCTATGTTGCTTTTCAATTCACTGTTGCCAGTCCATAGTTTTTTAAATTATTATAGAAATTACAATTATAAATTGTTGGAGTTTTTTTTGGTGTGTTTTCTTGGCCTGGAAAGAATGTTTGCAATGTAACAAAGGCTACAGTATTCTCCAATTGTTTCTTCAACTTAAATGTTACCTCACGACTAGATCCTGAACACCTTAACAGGTACCAAAATTTGATGGACAGGTTGATTGATTAGGTTTGCCCCAGGCTGAAGGCAAAGGGCTGGACCAGATGCTCCATGGAATGGCCCTGCAGCTCAAGGGTTGAGATCCCAGCTCCGCCAATCTTGTCAGCAAGTATCACCCACAGACATTATCCCTTTTTAAGACATCAGTTGTCACCAGAGTCCAAGCAGCAGCAGACAGAAGCAGCTGATAAAAGTTTTTTTTTTCCCCATCCTGATAAGATTTTCTAGACACCCAGAAATTTCTCCTCCCACACTGAAGTACTTTTTCTAAATATAAGAAAAAAGCTATCTTTCAAGGTCCACAATTTGACCTGTACCCCAAACTACTGGGGTCCAGATTTAAGCCATTTTAAAGGGTGGGTGCGATTTTTAGGGCCAGCAGACACCTTGGGCAGTTTTCTAAGGCAAATTCAGCACTGGCACCAATTTCAGGCAAAGGGAATCAATTCCAGTTTATTGGGAGGATTGAGTGAGTCTGTCATGACCCTAGTTCATCAAATGGGAAATGTCACAACATTTCCTGCATAAAGTTGCTATGAGGATTTAATTTTTTTTAAGTAGAAAAAACAAGTGATACCTATACACATTTCTCAATAAAATGCCTGGCGAAAAATAAGTACTCAAAAATATGAGACATTATGAGTCAGAAGCACATCTTTGGCTTCGTTAAGAATGCATTTACCCTTTTTGAACTTCAGAAAATTTCCATGGGATACAGACCACTCTACCCTCAGAGAGATAACTACAGCATTCTGGTCTTTTAACAACATTTAATGGGTGTTTCTTATCTTGCTTGTAGAGTGGTTTTTATTTTTTAAAAAAGGAGAGACAGAGAGAGAAAAATAGTTTTAAAAATATTTAATAAATATTCTCCACAGAGCAGCTGGAATAATCTGAGAAACAATAAATAGGAAAATAACACTTTTCTGCATAAAATTCTACAAACATCTAAAGTCCCTAACAGATCCCTACAGGGCCTTCTGCTCTGGCTACCCCTCTAACCGCTGTAGAAAGTCCAGCCACAGGGACCAGACTTTCTGACCTTCCAAAGTGCTTTCCCAGCCTCCAGGCGTTTGTTCATGCTGTTCTCCCCCGCCGCACCGCCCCGGGAGAGCCCCTTCCTTGTCTCCTTGACTGCCTGGTTCCTACTCATTCTTCAGATTTCCTTTAAATATCACAGGGTCAATGGGCCATCCCTGCTCTGTTATTCTCTCTTATGGAGCACTTATTTTCCTCCTTTACACTTAGCACTTATAACACGATTTAATTATGTAATTATCTCTGTGTTAAAAGTCTGACTCCGCCACTGGGTTGTCAACTTCATGGGGACAAGACCGAGTCTGCTGTGCTCATCATCACAAGCCAGCACACAGGGAAGCTCCTGGAAGATGGCAGGCATACAATAAACACTGGCAAAGGAACGATCTTATGAAAGAGAAGAAAGAGAAAGGGAAGGCAAGGGACTTCCCTGCCAGTCCAGTGGTCAAGACTCTGCACTTGCAATGCAGGGAGCATGGCTTCAATCCCTGGTCAGGGAACTAAGATCCCACATGCTGAGCAGTGTGGCCAAAAAAAAAAAAAAAAAGGGGGGACTGGGGAGAGGGGGAGAGGGAGATAAAGAAGAAATTGCAATTTCTCATAATAGCACAACCTGTTGTGTTTTGCACATACAAAAACATGTTCTCCACCATCACTGTCACCACCAGTATTGACAGACTGAATAAGTTTTCACATAACCTTCTAACAACATTTTTAGCAGGACTCAGCCCAGAGGTAAGACGAGCTGATGGGGCACTGCCAGAGCACCCAGTGGGTACCCAGATGTAGGAGTGTAGGAGAGGGAGAGGGAGAGGGAGAGGGAGGAAGGAAGGGGGGATGGAAGGAAGCGGGGATGGAAGGAAGGAAGGAAGGGAGATTTTATATTTTTAACATGGAGGATGCGTTCTGCCTGGAAGGTAGCATTTTGGGCCGGAAGTGTCTTCTGTTTGCTCTCATCTCCATTCTGTCAGGCTGCACCTCCTCCAGTGTCTGAGCTCAGTCATTCCAATAGCTCATTCACCTCTCCCTGCTCGGCCTCCTGAGGAGCAGTGTCTAGAGCTCTCTCCTTCCCCACCTTCCTCCTGGAGACACACATACTGCAGCCCCTTCCCCAATCCTTTCTCCCTCCTGCCAGAAACCTCCTCTCTGGCTGCCTGCAGAGTAGGATCCAATCAGCTTGCCGGGGCTATGATTTCAATTACTGATAAAGGGCCCAAGTCATGCCTCTCTCCAGGCATCTACATGCTAATCCACACAGAAACACACACTCACTGCTGTCTAATGGAACTCCTGGCATCAGAAGGAGATTGGGAAGGAATATTCCGGGACTGGGGTGAGAAGAAAGCTGCTTTTGTCCTCTTCAAGTCACCTCTGGGAGACTCAGAGAATTTTAGCAGCAAGGTTAGACATATGGTTAAGTGGGTTAAAACAAATAAAAACAAACAAAACAGACTACTGATAGTATGAACAGTCTGATCCTATTATAGTAACAAAAAAATACAGGTATGTATAGATAACATCTGGAAGGCTATACCCCTGGGAGTTTGATCAGGCTTATCTGTTAGTGGTAGAATTAGGGTTTTGATATATATTATATATTTATATAATTACATATTTGTATATATTATACTATCAAAAAATCTTACTGTGCATATGAAAAAGGAAAAGAATAAGAATTTAAAAGTAACTTAAAAGAAAATGGGAAATTTGCTTCTTTCTCTCCTTGCAAACAGCTTTGAATATCAACAGTTCCGTCTTGCAAGATTCCTGCCCTCTATTAATCCGGTTTCTCTTTCCGTCCTTTATGATGTGATCACATCCCTTTGAGGACCACGCTCACATAGAGACAGCAGGAAGATGGAGAGAAGACTGGACTGGAGTCCAGAAAACTTAGCTACTGTCCTGGATCTGCTGTTTTATTCATGTCGAGCTGAACCTTCTCTGAGTCGTCCCCTCTCTCTGGGTCTTACTTCCCATCTGTAAAAGGGGCTGGCTTAGATCGCGTCCTAAGAGCCCTTTAAAAGCCTTAAACTTCCATGTCTCTAAGTTATGACTTCTACCTCCCACTCCAATTCTTTGGGTCAGCAAATTGTTTATTCCAGAAAATTTTTTAAGCCTCTGCTGGACTAAAACTTTCTGGCAGATGTCCTGCCCTGGTTTCATCTGGGTGTCCTAAAAATATTGCCCAGCTATATATCCTAGAAGGTACCATGGGCATCACTGGTAGTGTAAGCATATAATTTATCATGCGAACTAGCACACAGACTTTTAATAATTATGCTTGAAGATCAGCTCAGCTGTCAACTGCGACTGTCCTGGACACAGCAGGTTACTAGGAAGAGCCTAGTCTGCAGCCCAAGGGGCCTGGCTATCTAGTCCAGGTGCTCCCATTTTGGCCGTGTGATCTTAGTCACTAGACTATAAGCTTCATGAAGGAAGGGGAAGGATTGTTCTATTCAAAATGGCATCTTCCCTTAGTAAGTGCCACTGAAATATGTCTCAAAAGAATGCTTAGGGGCTTCCCTGGTGGCGCAGTGGTTGGGAGTCCACCTGCCAGTGCAGGGGACACGGGTTCGTGTCCCAGTCCGGGAAGATCTCACATGCCGCGGAGTGGCTGGGCCCATGAGCCATGGCCGCTGAGCCTGCACGTCCGGAGCCTGTGCTCCGCAACGGGAGAGGCCACAACAGTGAGAGGCCCGTGTACCGCAAAAAAAAAAAAAAAAAAAAAGAATGCTTAACTGGAAGAGCTTTGATTTTGTCAGGTAGAAAATCAGGCTAATGACATATTGTCTTAAGTTTCATTTGCAGTCTGTCACATGATCGCATAAGTATCAATTTGGGTTGCTGCTTCTTTTACACCCAATTTTATAGATTGAAAACTCTAAGGCTTAGAAAAACTACGTAACATGTCTAAGCTCTGTGTGGGCTATGATTTTGGTCTATTTTTCCTTTTCCCTTTTTCAAAAATTTCCACTCAATTTTTAACTTAGTAATGCTTTACACATATATACATTTTTAATTTATAGGATCATGCTACCAGTGGTTGGTTAGATTTGGACTAGAATCCATGATGTGTATGCCAAGGTCTTCACAATTATCCCTCGTGCCGTATTTCTTTCCTATCTCAAAGAGATTCTTTCCACAATTTTAATCTCTATGAGAGACAGAGAAACATGGCTCCAGTAATGCCTTCTTCCCCATTCACAGACACACACACACACAAACACACACCTTCAGTATGCAGTGCAGAACTGTCTCTTGCAAACACTATTTACTTTGAGCTCTAAAATAAGTTCCCTCCCCTCCCTGTGAAAAGGAAAAACTGAAAAATGCTTCCTGAAAAATAAATGCAAATGTTTCCCTGAATGACATTTCTATTGTCTGAGACTTATGTGATTTTAATGAAAGTATTTATATCAGAAAAATGAGACAGGGAAGCATAAGGTAACCCAAATCTCTTTCTGGCTCGAAAAGCTCGAGAGTCACTGAAGACAGTTTTGCCAAAAAGGCTTGGCAAGAAGCAGTGATATTTGCAAATTGTTCAGCGAAACTGCTTTTATTTAGTCAATTTCATTCTGGTGTCCAATGGGTTCCCTGCACAGGGATATTTTTCTTAGACAATGACAAGTTTTACACCAAATTATGAGCTATAGCTGAAAATATAGTAACAGAATGTCACTCCTGATTTGTTTCCTAAGCTGGAGCTACATGGCTACAAATATCAAAGGAGTGATCCATGGGAAAGTAGATGCTCATTTCGGGGAGAGGAAAGACTTGAAATGGCTATGGAATTGGGCACCGAAGCAGATGAGCATGGCCAGACATAATGTCGCTTGCTCCAGAAAAGGGAAGAGAGACGGCCCCCTGAGCCAGCAGGCTTTAACCAGTGAACTCCCCACCACTCCCGGGCAGCGTTATTGCCTCCCTCGCACATGGATCCAGCTTTGCAGCTGCACTCTGCATCTGAGATCCAAGAAAGGACTCCTCCCAGAGAGCAAAAAAGAGCTCTTCAGAGCTTACGCTCGGCTTGCAAGGTGAAAGCCATTCTGTACTGTCTTGAGACACCAAAAAGACCCTGAGTGCTAAATGGAAAGAGTGAGGAAAGAACAGTGTTGGGAAGAGAAGACTGGCTTTGGGGGCAAGCAGGGCAGGTTCAGAATCTCATGCGGAAAGCACCGTCTCCTCTAATCCTCACTTTGCTCCTCCGTAAGATGGGGAGGCAACTGGCCTTATTAAGTTGCTCTGAGATGTGCTTCACATGCCTTAGGACGCAACAGGTGCCAGCATGCCCCTCCCTCTGGGGTGGAGAGTGGGAGCATTTCCTTAATGATGGCCCTCCCGGAATGGAAGGCTGTCTCCTCGGAGTGACCCAGAGGCTGGCTGCCTAGAGCCTGAAGATAGCTGGAATCAAAAGAAGCTGCTGTTTAATCAGAATCTTCAGAGGGTAATGCGGGTCAGCTGGGAGTTTAGCAAAGTAACGGGAAACAGAAAGAACCAGAGCTTAGGTTCTTAAATTGGGTGGACTGATCAACCCATCTTCTGAAAAGGTCATACCTCCTCCAGGTCTTTACTATCTAAAGCGACTAACCAAGCAGAGTGCCTTCATCTAATCAAGTCTCTCAGTTTTGTACTGGCTGCAAGTTGGCTTGATTCCTGGACAGAGGCTGTGTGTGGCTTTAGGCTGGAAGGAACGTCACATCACTGAAGGATGGTGCCACGCCATGTGGACCAGCCCTAGAAATGTGCCCCACAGGGCAGGTGGGAGAGGCAGTTCTGGTCAGTGTGCCAGTGAGAAAGGGAACACTCTGGCATCAGACCAACTGGGCTTATGACAGGAGTGACCTTGAGCAACTCACCCTCACAAAACCTCAGTTTGCTCATCTATACAGTGGAGATATTACTTTATCATATTTTTAGTGGAAATAAGGTATACAAAATGCTCAACGCATTACCATGGGTTAAGCCCTCAGTACATGACTATTATAAATAGCCCAAGTTTTGAGAATCCTCTAACATTCCTTCTTCATAGTCTCTATTTAACCACACACACACACACACACACACACACACACACACACACACACACTTATATAATTGGTTTTATATTTAAAAATTGTGGGGGGAATAAATCTTATGTAAGACTATAGATGCAAAACAAATAATCTCCCAAAAATCTGTATGTTCCAAAGACCTCCTTAAATCACATAGCTATTTTTATGGAAAAACAAACAGACGCACAAAGAAGAAAAGTGTCTTGCCTACGTCATAGAAAGAACTAGTGACTGTTTCCAGAAATACCCAGGCAGTTGCTCATTTCATTCAACGTTCTTATGCGATCGCTCTGTGTCTCGTGTGGCTGCACCCCTCCTGGTCTGCTCTGAAGCTGTCCCAAGGTGTGCAGTCCAGTCAGTAACCAGTGTTGACTGAGCTCCTATGTGCATTGATTGCTATCTCAACATTTTATTGTTTGATGACGGAAAACAGTGCCAACTGGCTAAAGCTGTACTATCCTCACTAGGGAGTTAGAAGCAAAATGTCCCCTTAAGACCTTGATACATGATAAGAACTTGTCTGAATTATAGTTAGGAGGTCATCAAAGCTGCTCTGTCTTCTTGATCCTGGGACATCTGTCTGCTTCATCAGGAAGATCTAGCCACTAGATGGAAGATGGGCTTTGCTGCTTCCATCAGCATGGTTTTTAAAGGCAGGGCAACTTCTGTTCGTATTCCAGCTCTGCTACTGATTACCTTTGTAACCTTAGGAACATTACCTAACCTTCCAGAGCCTTATTATCCTCATTCAGAAAGCCTGAGATAGTAATCCCTACTTCATAGAGTTGCCATGACAGGCAAGTATGGTAGCATGTATACAGCCTTAACAGAGTGCCTGGCACATAAAGGGGCTTGATAAATGACAACCATGATTACTAGCATTATGAGTTCCTCAAGAAATGTTCAGTTCCTTCGTGATTCTTAGATGCTGTCAGGAATAAATGATGGAACAGAGTGAAATCATTTGGTAAACTCTGCATCTAGTAAACCACTTAATGCCAGGCAAATTGGCCTGCTGTTGATGACTGTTTGAAACATGATTCATTTTCAAAACTTTGAATTATTTTGAGAAGTTAACTATATCATGCATTTTTAAGCAATTATAGCAGCATAGTTTTTGCCAAAGAATGACATAATTTGACCTTCCTTGAGTAAAGGATGGGGACATAAAGATAGTAAAAAAAGAGAAAAATGGAAAAGCTTTATACCAAAGGGACCAACCCCAAAAAAGTTGAATGAGGATCTTTTAAGAATTTTGTAACTTTCACAAGTCCCAGCTTTTGCTGTTTTGCTAATTCATCTCCATTTCCTCATGCAGATTAGCAATAAAGTCTATAAAATGGCCCCCTCACAGTGATGCAAGTTCCCCCAAAAGAGATGCTGGACCATTTTGTCTTCAGAATGACTGTCATCAAAACCACAAAGGTTCTTTTAACCGAACTCCTTAAGAACCTCACTATCTTCTCCACTCAACACATATCCTTCCCAGAGAGCATTTACCTGTCCCAGGTAAACATCTGATGTATTATCTCACAAAAGAGCACAATGTGCTGACTGACAGATAAAGGTGTGTGTGTGGGGTGTTCTTAGGACAATGCCCCTCAGAAAAGGGTAAAGCTCCATGAGTCTACGCTCCACAACACGCACCCACCCGTCTACACACACGTGCACACGTACACATGCAGGAAGTGTTTCTCATCTAAGACTGGACCTTTTAGAAGAGAGCTTATGTCAAGACAGGGGCTTCTGGGCAAGTAAGTTTTTTCACTCATCAAGGTACATACCTCCATAGATAAGAAATGTCCTCAACCATCACAAGCTAAGAACAGCCGAGTCCGTTATAAACTACTACCTTAGACTGCTGTCTTTACAAAGGGTGATACCACTTCTATCAGGTCGCTGAAGATACCAACATTTTAGGTAACATCAGTGCTCTCCATGTCCATCCCTCCCCAGTCCTCCCTGGGATCATGAACTTCCTGAGTGTAAAGGCCAGCTCATTTTGGTAGCTCTTATAATGCCTGGATCAAGGCCTACCATAGAGTAAATGCTTGAAAGTGGGAGGAAGGGAAGTCAGTGGAGGTAGTAGCCTGAATGCCTTGGTTATAACAGTTGCAAAAATATGACCAGGCACTCCTCCCCAGTAAACTCATCTCTACTGATACCTGCTACAAAGCCTGCTGGTGGCATTTGACTTTTCAAATGCACTGGGCACATGACTTTGCACTGGGCACATCACCCTTTAGTAGGGCTATCTCAAAGGGTGAAAAGCTCTTTTTTACCATGTTCATAGAATCTCAGCTCATTGGAAAACACAATACCAGGCTCCTAGAGTCTGGTCAGCGCAGACCCAGCATTAAGATACAAAGCCCTGAAATGGAGGGATGATGTTTTATCCTGTTTTATATACGTCACAGCACATAGGTATTGCCAGGCATTTAGTGGGTATCCTATAAATACTGGCTGAAGGAGTCACAGAGGTGAAATTAACTCTTAGATTGGAGAAAACTACTGTCATTAAATGTTTTACCTGTGAAGAAACCAAAGTTTGAAGAGGTTACGTATATTCCCCAAGGTGACAGCAAGAATATAGCCAGCGGGGCTCCAAGTGCGATGTTATTTCTACTACATTCACCTGTCCCAATGTGAATGAATGAAAGGCATCATACCTGCAACTGATTTTCCACGAATCAGAGAGCTAGTGGAGAAGAGTTAGTGTTGAGTGGAAGAGCTATGTGTTCTTGCCTACAATGCCCTCAAGATCATACATACTTTGCATATTCATAAACGCAGAATAACAGTCATCTCCTAATAAATATAAGTACATGGTGTCAGACCCCAGTGCTCTTATCCCTTCTCCAAACTGTAATTTCCTGTGTGACCTTTACCAGGACACATCGTCTTTTACCCATCTGTAAAATAGGGACAGTGGGAATCAATGATCTCTTCAATCCCTTAGTTCACTTTAAAAGGTTTTGATTCTATGGCATAACTGTGTTTTTGTCTCCTGGGATCACTACTGCCTGAACTGCTGCAGAAATAACCAATCTTGACTCAAGACAAATATCTTATCAGGTTACATGGGGAAGGCAGTAGATAGTGATGTAAGGTGAGTCTCTAAACTTATAAAGCACCCAAGAAGGAGGAGATATTTTGCAAATCTTGTCAGTGTAGTATCTATGCCAGCAAGAACAACCAAACAGAAGTGTTTGAATTCAAGGCAAAAGATTCATAAAGTCAGTGAGGTGGGAGGTGGAAGAAACTGTCTAGGAATCCGAAGTAAAACAAAATGGGCTATAATTTGGGTCTCGAGGTTTTGTTTTTTTTTTTTGCGGTAGGCGGGCCTCTCACTGCTGTGGCCTCTCCCGTCGTGGAGCTCCAGACGCGCAGGCTCAGAGGCCATGGCTCATGGGTCCAGCCACTCCGCGGCATGTGGGATCTTCCCGGACCAGGGCACGAACCCGTGTCCCCTGCATCAGCAGGCGTACCCTCAACCAGTGTGCCACCAGGGAAGCCCTGGAGTTTTATGTTCTTTTTTCTCTTGGAGTCTCTGCTCTGGTTTGATGCTGTTGTTTTTCCTAAGAGAGAATGCTACTGTCGCTCTATGCCTGGGGGGAAGACAGAATGTATATCACCCAGAATGTATCACAAACTATTAATAATCTATCACTGCAAATCTACCTTGTCTCAATAAACACCCTGTCCCCAAGTACAAATAAAAGGCCAAGCAGGCAGATGCTGGAGTTTATCATCCTCACATTTTCCATTTCCCATTTCTCTAAGGATGGTGTCCAGTATCTGAGCTGTCCTATGGATACTGTAGGAAGAGGAAACTAACATTTACTAAGCAAATTCTGTGTGCCAGATGCTTCTCAGCCCTGAGAAGTAGGTTTTCTCAACCCCATTTTGCAGATGAGGATACTGAGGCTGGGGGCGGAGTGGGGACTTATTTAAGAACATTCAGCTTGCAAGTACCAGAGATGAGATAAACCCTTTCCCAAATGTCTTTCTCCAAAGCTCTTTATCTTCTTCTAACACACTGCCATAAGGCTGTTAGGGAGCTCTGCATTTTTATCTTTCCTACTCTACCTACCATAGCTTTGTATACAGTTGGTGCTCAGGCAAGCTTAGCCAAATTGAAAAGTGAATATGGAAAAAGGCCTGCAGGTCTGCTGTCTAAAAACAGATTCCTACACATGGACAGGGAAATGAATTTGCAGAGCACAGAGCAATCTCCCTAAGAGGTGGTTGATCCGAAGGCTGACTCACTATTTCTTTTCCTCATTCTTCATCTCCTTTATAGTGTCTGTGACTGAGTTGATAAAAACGCAGCCCTCTTCTAACCTTTGATTACAGAATACAGCAAGTTGCACTCATCTGTTTCAATCTATATATGTCCCCGCTGCTTGGTTGAGGAGGGGGTGTTACACGTGTGCCCTTCACCTCATATTTTAGCACTGCATATAAGTGATGGGAAAAACAAACAAACAGACCAATACCTTTAACCCTCTGTGCCCCTCCCCCCTCCCCACATCACATTAGAGCTCCTTTTCAAGAGAGAACAATGGAGTTGCTTGACATTCAATGGGCCATGATTCGCTAGTGGACAGGGTCACACTGTGCTAAAAGCAATGGGCATCTGTCTATTATCAGTGCGGTCTCCAGAATGAGGGGCCAGACCAGCCTACCTTACCCATGTAGCAATGTGCTAAGAGGACCCCGCGGGCCCAACCATTATAGACTCCAAAAGCAAATGAAGATAGCCATGACTTCAATACTATTTCCTAAGAAGTTCTAAGCTGGGAGCTAGAGAGGAATGTATGAGCTAGAAGAGAGTTGACACTATGTTTCCTCCATAATTATTGCTAATGTGTGTGTGTAGCTCCTTAGGTCTACAAATCCAGAACAGAAGAGATCTGGGCACCAAAATTCCATCCCCATCTCCAGCAACTCTAACTAGATTGTATTCCCCTTGAAGGCAGGGGAGTGCCAACATTTGTACCAGAGCTAGGTTAGTGATTCAAACATAGTATACCAGTACTTTTCACTCTCAAATCAGCCCTCTTAACTCACATTTTAATCCCCATTATACAGATGAAGAAACTGAGGCTTGGAATTCAGGGAAGTTACCCAAGTTATACAGCTAATCAAGGGTAAAGTTGGGATTTGACATTGGCTTAGAGAAAAATGCATTTCTTGGAATCGTGTTTCAGCTGTGGCTGCTTAGGAGCAAGCAGCGTATATCCTTAGTCCTCAAGGAAATAAAAAGTGAAACTCAAATTCTCTGGGTATCCAGGTGCCCTTGAAGGAAATCACTCATCTATTGATATTTCCCTTTGAAGCCACTCCCAGAGATAGCCAGAGTGTTGTGCAAGGGAGTTCTTGTAAAAATAGGCATCGCTTACCGGGCTCCATTTCTGCAACCACAGGAGTATGAAAAACCCTGTGTGGTTATAAGAAAACTGAACAATTTTACTGACAAATTAAAGGTTTGGGAGGCAGCGGGAGAAACTGGTCAGCTGCAACTTCAGAGAGAAGCCGCACTGAACATTTCAAAGCCTCCACTTCAATTATGAAGGGAGAAGCTGAGGTCTGGGAAGTGGTCCCCAATGGGTGTGCGCCCAGCATAAAATGTGCCCTCTGGTTCTCAGCAGGACTTGAGGCCTTTTAAGGAGGGACTGGATAGCAGGAGAGGGAGTGGTAGAGAAGAGCAACAGTGAGCAAAAGTGGGGCGGGGAGAGAGAGAGGGAGAGATGTCTGTCACAGAGAAGTCTGGCTCTGCTCATCAGATTGTAGAGCATAAGAATGGGATTTTAGATACTGCTATTTGCAAAGTGAAGACCAGAGTGTGTGAGTAACTGGCCCAAGCTCCTCAGCTTGGCAATGAAAGCTGGAATTGGCTGAAAAAGAATGAGTAAGAAATATTGATGAAGCACCTATTATAATATACATATGATATGTATAATATATATTATAATATGTGTATATAATCACAGTCCATATTTTATCCACATTTTACAGAAAAAGAGACCAAAGCTCAGAAAGTTTAAGCAAGATAAATCATAAATGGCAAAGCAATTGCCATCTTTTCCAAAGTCCTGTAAATCCTTTAGGAGGTGCCAAGATGTATTTTCCTCCAGGAAGTCCTCTTGTTGCCTCAGGTCTGGGTTAATTGCCGTTGTCTCTGAATCTCTACCCCATCCTACTACCTACCACTTGTATTCTAAGGACCACCTTCTCCACTACTAGACCTTATGCTCCCTAACCAGGCACCATGCCAGTCTTGTTTGTTGTTTCACCCAGAGGCCCCAGCAGAGTTCATGTTCAGTATAGAAGTGAGGCTTTGAATGAACCCTCCTGGACCTTCGTTCTTACCCTTCCAGGGGACCATGAATGCTACTCAGACTTCCCTTCTCACCTGTAGTCTACACTTTGGGTTTTTATCTCCAATCTCTTCCTCTTCATCCTCTTTCCTCTCTAATTCTCCTTAAAACTCTACTGTCGGCTCCAAGTTAAGAGGAAAATTACTCACTATGTGACATCACTACAAGGCAAAAGTAATAGGAAAGAGTACCATTCATCTTCCATCCCAGTGATGTCTGCAGTTTCAATGACTGATTGAAATGTAATGATTGTCATCTACTGGGATGTAAATGATATTACCAGCAGTGTTGATAATAGTAGCTGATTTTCACTGAGAATTTCCTATGCCCCCCTCGTTTTCCAAGTATTTCCTCACTTAATTCTCACAACAGTCATGAAATATACAAAGAAACATCATCCCTGTTTTATAAATGAGAGTACTAAGGCCCATCGATGCTAGATCCTTAACCAAGACCATGCAATGATAATGTGAATGTAATTCTATCTAATTCTGAACTCAATAAAGTTTTTTATATCAGCTGCCTTTCAAAAAAAATAGTAAATATAGGAACAATGGAAATGGTCACATATTGAGCATGTATTATGTGCTAGCCACTATTATACACTCCATGTACGTAAGTCATTTAACGAGTTAAGGCACCCAGAAATAAAGTTAATACCCTTCTATGGACTGATTTAAAAGTAACTTATGGGGAGTTCCCTGGGGGCGCAGTGGTTAAGAATCCGCCTGCTGGGGCTTCCCTGGTGGCGCAGTGGTTGAGAATCTGCCTGCCAATGCAGGGCACACGGATTCGAGCCCTGGTCTGGGAAGATCCCACATGCCACGGAGCAACTAGGCCCGTGCGCCACAACTACTGAGCCTGAGCATTTGGAGCCTGTGCTCCGCAATGAGAGGCCGCGACAGTGGGAGGCCCGCGCACCGCGATGAAGAGTGGCCCCCACTCGCCACAACTAGAGAAAGCCCTCGCACAGAAACAAAGAACCAACACAGTCAAAAATAAAATAAATAAATAAATAAATTTATAAGAATCCGCCTGCCAATGCAGGGGACACAAGTTCGATCCCTGGTCTGGGAAGGTCCCACATGCCGCGAAGCAACTAAGCCCGTGCACCACAACTACTGAAGCCCACACACCTAGAGCCCGTGCTCCACAACAAGAGAAGCCACCGCAACGAGAAGCCCACGCACCGCAACGAAGAGTAGCCCCTGCTCGCCACAACTACAGAAAGCCCAGCGCAGCAACGAACATCCAAAGCAGCCAAAAATAAAATTAAAAATATATATATATATATTTTTTAAATAAAAGTTTTTTAAAAAAAAATAAAAGTAACTTATGGAGGTAAATTGATTTAGAGAGGTTAAGGCAGGCAGTTGGACCTAACGACCTCTTTAGTTCCATTCCAGAATTAACAGACAATATTCTAAAGATATATGAGGCCACATGGCAAACCAGCAAGGAATACATACAGACAGGTCTTTAAGCACCATGTTATCACAAAGTGGAGGCAGGGACTCCTCCATCGTTGCCTGAGGGTTGTCCCCATGGGGCTCTGTAGTGTGGCAACTTGGGCATGTGGCCCATCCCAAAGGAATGACCTGCTCCCTTCGGCTGCTGGGCCGTGTCTCAGCACAATCTCTTTGGATCCATGGTGGAATGTCAATTATTTAAAACTGGCTCAGGTCTGCATACTCCACTGGACTCTTTTTTATCCCACTTTAAGTCTTTCCCTTGGGACAGCTTAAACAGCTCTATCTTTTTAATGACAAACTATCCATCGATAGCACTGGAAATGAAATCAAGCTTTTGTTTAGCAACCAGTCTGCTTATTTATTTTCTAAGTTCATGAGTTTATGTATATGCTGCTCTTAATGGGCAGTGCATAAAAATGCCTCTTTTTATTTTCTTTTCCTTTGCACTGTTGCCAATGATGGCTATTAGCAAGCCATTAGAGGCAGGAAAGTACCTTTTTTTTTGCCTTCCAAGACGGGCTGCATTTCTGTATGTGTGTTCTATGCAGATTGGCCAATATGTTAAACTTCCTTTTTCACTTCTTCTGATATAGATGGCTTTATGTCAACCACATAATTTTTCTCACTGATTAATGGAAATATATATATATCGATACATACACATATATATATTTGTATGCACATATATATGTTATGTGTATACACACATATACATTCATATACATATATAAATGCTCACACACATATACGTATATACATAAACATATTCACACATATACGCACACAGAAAATTTGCTTTTTTCAGTCAAAATGAAAAGTCTGTGGCAGGGATGTGAAATGAATTCTACTCCACATCAAAATCTGAAGCATTGTTATGTAAATCTATGACACTGTGGTCTTGTTTTTAACAAAAGACTTGATGGGCTGAGACGGGACTGGACTGTTTTAAACAAAAGATTTTGACTCCAAACATGGCCCGTTTTGCTTTCATAATCAAACTAAAATTATTGTTAGGTTGTATCTGAGAAGCACAGCCATATGGATAAAAACTAAGGAAAGTCATTCTTTATCCAGATGTTCCCAAATGTCTACTTAACATATACACACAAAATAGTCAAATTTGGGAACTGACTTTTTTAAAGATTTGCTGGATTCTTGAGGGTGGTGTGGGTTATTAGATTCTTTCATGGGAGGCAGAAAGGCAAAGTTCAATTTTGTTTTCTTTATCACAGTAGATGAGATGGGCAAAGTGAAGTGAACTAGCATTTGTTGAGTATCATCATGTTCTAAGTCCTTTAATAAGTACTATTTGACATTGTCATCTCTAAGGAAGGTCATGCTACAAAATTCACATTACTTCTATGAAGTGTTTTCTTCATCTTATTGTTGATCAAGCAGGGACAAAGAGTGATTGTTGGCAACTAGGAAAGGTCAGATTGACTGGAACACAAACTGTGAAGGAAGACCCAGTAGCTAAAGAATGTTTAGCTCAGTCCTGCAACTGATACCAAGGCCTGGAGGGACAGAATATATGGAACAGTGGTTCTCAACTGGGGCAAATCTGCACCCCAATGTCTAGAGACATTTTTGGTTGTCACACTGGGAGGGGGGGTGCTACTAGCAAACAGTGAGTGGAGACCAGGGATGCTGCAAAGATCCTACAACATAGGAAAACCCTCCATAACAAAGAAGTATCCAGCCCAAACTGCACGAGTGCTTAGGCAGAGACACCCTCCAGCTTCCAGCCGGGACTCCTGGTGCTCGTCTGCATTTTATCAGCCCTGCCACTTTTACATTATCAGCATTCTAATTGAGGTCTGAGAAGCAAATAGTGTAACATCAGCATGTGCTCTGGGAAGAAGCATAAGGTAGAGGGGCCAGATGCAAACCCTGGCTCTGCTATCTCTAACTTGTGCATCTTGGGGGAGTGTCTTACCCTCTTGATGACTCAGTTTTCTCATCTGCAAATTTAGAAAAACACTACCGCAAACCCCATGAGGTGCTTGTAAGGATTAAATGAGATAAAGCATAGCAAGAGTTTAGTGACACACTGGTGCCAAGTGTGTGTTCAACCACTTAGTTGTTATTTTTATTTTCATTGCTGTTATTACTTCATCTTCTATTTCCATTTTCTGGAGAGCACTCAGTTTTTAATACTATCTTTTCTTTTTTAAGAAAGCTTTTATCTCAAGGTTAGGTAGACCTGCTTTCACTCACGTGTGATTACAGAGTGCATCAGAATCAGAACGCAGGGGAGAGGGCCAGCTGCAGGAAGGAGCTGTGGGCTATTTTTAAGACATGCTCTTCTATGAACAGCTCCACAAATTCTTCAATATGGCATCCTCCACATCTTGCCGACATACCCAGAGCTTCCTGAGAGTTCCGGTTCTCTCCACATAGCTGAGCAGCAGCTCTACAGCTAGGACTCAACAGCAAGTGGGATCAGAACTTTCCCTTCATCCCAGAGCTGTTCTCAGTCAGCCAAAGAGGGTAGCAGGCAGCCCAAGGGAGCTCACTGCAAACATCTCGGGTGACTTAAAATCACTGCTGTCAACGTGAGAAAGACTGGAATAGAGAGAGGAAAGGGGTGAGGACGGAGGAAAGAAGACAAAACGCATGGGATCAGTATCCTGGAACTCAAAGGATTCAAGAAATTTGCCAACGGACGCACTATAAATATATGAGGATGCCGACATCCAAACTCCAGAGATCCCTTCCTCTCAGGCCCTCTGCTATTATTCCTCAGACTGAAAGGAATCTTCCAATTAGAGAAGCTATAAACAGGTCCCTGAATCCAGGTACTTACGAGAAAGGCAGAGAGAGGCAATCTTGTTATTGATAAAACACTGTAAAGAATGAAATGGAATGTGTTGTTTACTGCCTAGTACAGAAAACAGAAAAATAAGAAATATCCATCAGACTCTCCCACATAGAAAATAAACTTTCTGTTGAAAGACAAGAGAGAATTCTTGTGTTGGACGTCAAACCCCTGTTAGCTGTCTGTCTTCTACCTGTGGGTGGCTGGAACACTCCTGGGCAGGAGTGGCCATAGACTCGTTTGCCAGCTGGGAGATACTACTCTATCATTTAGGGCCTCATGGATAACTGGATAACTCCTTGCGTGAGTTGTCACTCTAACCAGTGCACATCAGTCCCTAAAAAGAAGAAAAGAGTAACTATAGAACTCTGAAGCATGTTTGAAGGTTATCAACGACATCTATGAAAATGGTACAGTTCATCACTGCCATCATCATCCCACCATTACCAGCAAAATCAATAACCTTATCCTCTTCACCAACGCCACCACGACCATCATCATCACTGTCATCATCAACATCATCATCTTCATCATCATCACCACAGTCATCATCATCATTCTCACTACCTCCACCATCACCATTACCACCTCCACCACTATGATCATCTTCATCTCCATCACCATGACCATCATCATCATTATCAACACCGCCTCCACCCTCACCACCATCATCACTATCGGTACCACCAACATCCTTATCTTCATCATCATGATTATCACCACCACCACTACCACTACCACCAGCATCATCATCCTCATTACTGCTATGCATCAGGGACTAGGTTTGCATTAAATACTTCATTTAGCACTCACAGCATGACACGAGTAGATCTTACTAATTAACCTTTCTTTCTTTATAGCTGAGAAAACTCAGGGTCCAATGGGTGAAACAGCTTATCCAGGGTCATACTTGGCAGGACATTCTCCAGTACATAACCCTCTGTCAACATTGTGCCCATTCTTCTAGGACTGAGGCAAAGGTTCTGTCTTTCACCAAGCTACCCCCAATCCTCACTATTGGTGCAGCTCTTGTGACAGCATATTCTAAGTTGCATTGTGCCTGTTAGTATATAGCTTATCAGACATCACATGTAGCTGAGAAATGAGAGGGTAGAGTCTGGTATCTCCCAGTACATAGTCAACATTTAATCTGTTACCTAGTTGCAGTATCTTTTCCTGGATCCAATATAAAGCACTAAAATATGCATTTATCTGACTAACAACATAGTGGGTGAAACACTCCCACCTTGAAAAACACAAGATTAGGAGAAAAAAATTGTGTTTAACTCCAAGGCTGACCAAGTTAGATGTTTTCTGTAAAAAATACTTTCTAGTAGAGATAGCACTTTTGATTTAGTCTCTGTAGGAGCCTAGGGCCAGGACGCTCTGGCATACCTCACTATTAGCTGTCAGTGCCCTGCAAGGTTAGAGCTCTCCCCAGGCTGTGGTTAATTCCCTTGTTTAGCAGGCAGAGAGCTCCTCAACAGCAAAGACTTTACTCATTTTTCTCTGACTCCCTGTCCTAGCACAAAGCCTACCATACAAAGAGGGGTGCTCTGTACAAATTCTTGGATGAATGAATGAATGCATTGTTCTTTGTTTATCAATTTTCCCAACTGTAAAATGCAAGGAGGTATGCTAGGTGAGCCCCAGGGCATGACTCTAGTGCTCACAGGATAAAAGGGTAAGGGAAGCTACTGCTAGATTCTGGTTCTTTAGAGAAGATAAAAAGGCTTAAGGAGGCTGCCAGAGCCATTAATTTGGCATTATCTTTGCATGTGTGATGCACAACTCCTAGTTAGGAAAGAACTCAGAGAATGGTCCACTCTCTTCTTTTCCCTTTCTTCAATTCAGTGTTAATAGATCAAGGTTAACTGCTTTAGTCACCACTCCAATCCCTCTGCCCCCATTGCATGACCACAGTAGGTGAGGGGTGGGGGGAAGAGGAGGAAGAGCAGGAGGGGGAGGAGGAGGAGAGAAAGAGGAGGAGGTGGAGGAGGAAGGGGAGGAGGGAGAGGAGGGGGAGGGGAGGGGGAGGGGAAGGAGGAGGGGAGGAGGAGGAGGGAGAGGAGGAGGGAGAGGAGGAGGGAGAGGAGGAGGGGAGGAGGGAGAGGAGAGGGAGGAGGAGGAGGAGGGAGAGGAGAGGGAGGAGGAGGAGGAGGGAGAGGAGGAGAGGAGGGGGAGGGGGAGGAGGGGAGGAGGAAGGGGAGGAGGAGGAGGGGAGGAAGAGGGGGAGGAGGAGGAGGAGGAGAGAAAGAGGAGGAGGTGGAGGAGGAAGGGGAGGAGGGAGAGGAGGGGAGGGGGAGGGGGAGGAGGAGGGGAGGGGGAGGAGGGGAAGGAGGAATGGAGGAGGAGGAGGGAGAGGAGGAGGGGAGGAGGGAGAGGAGGGGGAGGAGGAGGAGGAGGGGAAGGAGGAGGGGGGAGGAGGAGGAGGAGGGGGGAGGAGGGGAGGAGGAGGAGAAGGGGAGGGGGAGGGGAGGGGGAGGGGAGGGGGAGGGGAGGAGAGGAGGGGTAGGAGGAAGGGGAGGAGGAGGGAGGGGGAGGGGGAAGAGGAGGGGAGGAGGAGGAGGGGAGGAAGAGGGGGAGGAGGATAAGGAGGAGGGGAGGAGGGAGAGGAGGGGGAGGAGGAGAGGGAGGAGGAGGAGGAAGGGGAGGGGAGAGGGAGGAGGAGGGGAGGAAGAGGAGGAGGGGGAGGAGGAAGGGGAGGAGGGAGAGGAGGATGAGGGGAGGTGGAGGAGGTGGAGGAGGAGGAGGGGGGGAGGGGGAGGACATGAGCCTCCCAGCACATCAGCTCTGCCTGTGAGAGCAGGCAAGACAAACCAGGGAGACAAAGGAGTTGAAGGCAGCCTTGCCCACTATCTGAGGCACAAACCAAGTGGAGAATTAGGTCTCCACTGGGCTCCAGCCAGTAGCTA
The DNA here is from genome assembly GCF_949987515.2 of Delphinus delphis. Taxonomy (NCBI): domain Eukaryota; kingdom Metazoa; phylum Chordata; class Mammalia; order Artiodactyla; family Delphinidae; genus Delphinus; species Delphinus delphis. The sequence goes on along the minus strand of NC_082702.1, from coordinate 38,611,184 downwards.
AGTCAGCTGGCCACTCAGGGTACTACCAGTTGTGGGCCTCTCTAAAATCAGGTCATCACTAGCTTTGTGGAGGACAGGCTCGGGCACAGACAGGGAAATGTGAGATTGTTGGAGAAAGAAATTTTGTAGCATCCAAAGGGCCTTCAACAAACACAGACCCCGAAAAGCCCAGCATACATTTTTTCCACACTGTATACCTTTAAAGGACAGCTGGGAGGATGGTGTAGGACCATTAGGGCAACATTCTTTGGAGAGACATTTTTAATGATTTATGGTCAGCACCAGAAGACTGAACTTTTTCCTTTCTACACAGACAAAAAATAGATGACTCTGGTGATTTACAGAATATTCAGACACGCTGTTATCATCCCTTCCCTGACAGCTTCAGTACCTCATAACTGGCCTCCCAACATCCATCCTTATCTCCTTCCAACTCATTCTCACAACAAGGAGAGAAATTCGAGACTGCCCGTATGACTCTCCAGCTGAAACGTGTCAGTGCCGTTAGAGCGCTTTTAGAGCAAAGGACAGAATAACAATTATCTTCCCAGGGTCCTGCGTGTTCTGGCCACCGTTTACGTCTGCAGGGAGCCACACAGCTGGTCCTCTTGATCCCTGGGGTCCAGTGACGTCAGCCCCCCTTTAGTTCCTCAAACATTCCATGGGCCCCTAACCCCTCATCTATCTCCTCTTGACATAAATCTCATCTCTCCTTTAGCTCTCCAATCTGCCTTCACTCCTCCAGGGACGCTCGCTCTGGAGAACCAGCCTAGGTCAAGGCTTTCTATCATCCATTCTCAAAGCATCCCGTACTCTTCTTACCACTGAAATTCACATTAGTAAATCTGTATGTTTCTGCAACGCCCACGTCTATCACACTGCCTGCAACATGGTAAAAGCACTCAACAAATAGTCCTTGAATGAAAGCTGTGGCATGGTGGAATGTTATCTCAAGAAAAGAAATGGGAATTAGGATCACCAGGGAGGCTAGCTGGAGAATTACCAGGTTAGTGGTAAATTACTCTACATTTTTATACATGTGTGCGTGCATGCACACACACACACACACACACACACACACACACACACACACCCTTCTGATTCTGCCTTGGTAGTCTAGTATAATACCTCCAGAGGCACATAAAAACATTACTAATTCCAGCTTGAATATGTAAGAAGCGGCTGTATATTTGAAGTCAAGAGACAAGGATTTTAGATTATGATTCCGAAGCGACTAGTTGTGTGACCTCTGTTTATTGTACCATCTCTCTGAGTTCCTTATTTCTTATGTATAAATGACGATGCACTGATCACTCAATGACTTGAAGAAGTCCTATTGTGTGCAGAGCAGGCCTAGATATTTAGTGAAAATACAAGGCCAGAGCTCCATCTCGGCACTTGGGAACTTTCCAGGCTAATGGGAAAACAGGCATATAAATAAATGTTTACAGCAACAAGCTAAGTGCCAGTTTCAAGATTTGGACAAAGGGTTGTGGGCGCAAGGGAAGGAAGCACGTTCAGGGGACTGTTTGGAGGAGTCAGAAAAGCTCTCCCGGAAAGACTGTTCTGACAATTAAGTTAAAGGATGGGCACACCTACCACATAAAGACCAGTAACGGGCACCAGCCCTGGGGCCAGAAAGTACTTAGTAGAAATCCTACTCCAGATCTCACTTGATGAGAGCAGGATTTCTACTTAACCCCTCTCTATCATTTCTCCTCACCCACAAAATGGCAGCAATAACCTCTCCCTTGCCGTTTTGGGGTGAAATTTAGAGATACTATACACAAAGTACTTTTAATCAAAAGATTCGACTCCCAGTAGGTGCTCAATTAACTGCAGCTGGATTTATCATTCTTCCTATGCTCCATTTCAGTGACTGGCAGGCCAGGGCACAGGCTTTTAATGGATTCCTGATGTGTCTGCCAGGTGTGGTTTGCATAACTAAGTGGAGGGGCAAGGTAAAGACAGCTGAGTGTTGTCGTTTGATGTGTTTTTCCCAAGGCATCCTCACAGGCCCTGTCAATATCAGTTACCTTGCAGTATCAGGAAATTACAGAACGCCAAGAGGGTTTTGCAGGGGAAAGCAGCATCTGACAGCAATGGTGAACCTGGGAGAGATTAGAGGCGTACAGATTCCTGCCGGGTCTCACACCACGTCCTAAAGAAAAGCAGTGTGGCAGGCCTCGTTTATTACCTTCAATAGCTTGAATGAACCACCTTGACCCTTTGGGGAAAACGGGTGAGGGCTGAATGACGTGGAGAATATGAAATGTTTTCAGGCAGAAAGAGAGGAGGAGAGAATCAAGCAAAGATGACAAGAGTGTGGATATCAAGGGTCCAAGCAAATTTGTAAATTTCCAGGCTCAGATTCCTCAGGAGGTGCACATTTGGGCTCTAGATGCTTCTATGTTAAGAACAATCAGGCCTCAACAGTCTATCAACTTTCACTTATCAATCAACACTCACCTCAGACATTTCTCCAGACAATTTCTCTGATCCCTCAGGTCAGATTAGGCCCTATTCCTACCCCTGTCAATCCACTAATGACTCTGTGTCATATGTAGCCATCACACTGAATGAGGAGGACTCATAGGGGACCTTCATCTTTGCCTCTCATGGTCCCTCCAAATCTGTCCCCCTTAGTGTGGCCTCTTTCCCTGACACTGGATAAATATGACAAACACCCCAATCTTTCGTGACAGTGTTAGCCCATGCAAACAGCTACCAGGTCAATTCAATTCACACAAACACACAAAGAATCTCATGTTAGCAAGTATAATATCCAGTCCCACGGTATAATCAAACCTCAATGTTTTTTCGTTTTTTTTTTTTTTTTTTGCAGTACGCGGGCCTCTCACTGCTGTGGCCTCTCCCGTTGCGGAGCACAGGCTCCGGACGCGCAGGCTCAGCGGCCATGGCTCACGGGCCCAGCCGCTCCGCGGCATGTGGGATCTTCCCGGACCGGGGCACAAACCCGTGTTCCCTGCATCGGCAGGCGGACTCCCAACCACTGCGCCACCAGGGAAGCCCCTCAATGTTTTTTTATCGTTGGGATTTCTCTCCTTCCCCAGCTGGGACCCAGTGCAGACATGAAGACTAAAGTTTCAGGAGAGCAGGTGGCCAGTCTCTTCTCTCTTGTCCCCCCAGTGTTTGAACTCCTTCTTCCTTAATTTGCCCACTGAGTATTCTGAGCCTCACCAGGGTAGGATGATGGGAAAGGGCACAACCAAGTTGTTATCTGATTGGTGGTCTTGTAGAGTGGTATGTCATGTGATGTCCTATTTAAAACTGACTTTCTCCAGAAGAATTCTGTGGATTCTTCAAAGACCCTCAGCCTCCTTTGGCGGGGCTCTCTCACCCAGTTTCCCGTACCAGACACCACACGCATCTGCTTTGGCTGGATACTGATCTTCTCAGCCCTGAGATACCCAGATTCTGTGCTGAGAGCTGTTAAACCCTGTTTAGAAGCAACCTCAGAAGATCCCATGCCAGATCTCTCTCTCTCTCGTATGGGTAATGGGGGTGTGGTGGGAAAGCAGGATTGCTTTTCTAGATGATGGTAAGTACTCATACTGCATCTGCAGCGTCAACTCTAGGGGCACAGGCCATTCAACACACAGCTCTTATCTTTGCTCCACTACTGAAGCAGATAACAAACATTTATTATTGCTGTTGTTGTGTTCAAGGCAGGTGTCAGACACCAGGTTGCTATGCCACCGAAATTTCAAGAGACAGCACTCAAATTTTCAGAGTAGTTCTGCCAAGACCTCCTACTGTGGAGACTTCAAGGAAGGAAATACCCTTCTCCCCTTTCCATTCATGGAAGCTAGAGAGACTTACAGTACACCAACAGCTCTCTCCAAAGCTGCCTCCTTCCCATCACTTTCAGTGTAGTGGAATCATTTAGTATCTGTCACCCCAATTTTTCAAGTCTAGAATATCCCTTGTCTAGAGATCTCAGCCAGTTTCCATTTTGGCATTCCACTTTTACCATGATCAGTGATTAGTAGGAATTGCTCCAGACCACTGGGGTTCCTACTATAAGCAATTCCTTTTATACTATTCCTCTTACAAGGAATCACAGTATATAAAGTTGAACTTTGTAAACTGCTTCCTTATTTCTCGAACTGGAGAAGACCAGATTTAATTCCTTTTGAAGATAATCATATTGAAAGTAAAGGAACAACAGGAGAGTGGGGTTCAAAATGAATAAAACTATGCAAGGGATTTGAGAAATACTCCTAGAAATCTGTTAAATATACGTTACAAAGCATTCTAATTACTCCATAATTGGCCAAGACTGTGGTAGTCAACCGTGCTCCCGTACAATCAAAGTGAAATAGATATCTGGCTGATGGACCAGACACACTCTTTAATCCTCTTAAGAAGCGTGCTATCAGCAACAAAGCAACATACATTTAAGAGCATCTCAGTCGCGTTGTATGGAAGGGACGGTAAATGGAAAATAAATGTCAGTTAAGTACCTGCAATGGGAAAATATCATTGATACCACCTCGATTTAATTTTTTAATCTTAAATATGAGCTTTTGCACATGAAACACTACTAATTAATCCATTAGCATATTTCTCAAGCATGAATCATGGAGGGTTTCAGGGACACGGCATTCATTCTTGGGGCTTGGGAACAGAATTTTAGTCTTCTCTGCCATTTACTCATTTATTTACTTTGGCTGTGTTGGGTCTTTGTTGCTGCGCACGGGCTTTCTCTAGTTGCGGTGAGCGGGGGCTACTCTTCGTTGTGGTGTGCGGGCTTCTCACTGAGGTGGCTTCTCTTGTTACGGAGCACGGCCTCTAGGCGCACGGGCTTCAGTAGTTGTGGTGCGTGGGCTCAGTAGTTGTGGCTCGTGGGCTCTTGAGCACAGGCTCAGTAGTTGTGGCGCACAGACTTAGCTGCTCCGCGGCACGTGGGATCTTCCCAGACCAGGGCTTGAATCTGTGTCCCCTGCAATGGCAGGCGGATTCTTAACCACTGTGCCACCAGGGAAGTCCCTTCTCTGCTTTTTTGACTAAACTAGGCACTGTTATCTCTATATCCCCAGTGCCTGGGAAAATTATGCTGGATAAAAGTTGTTGAAGAAATTAATAAGTTAAAGAACGGATGAGTGAGTGGATCTTCATGCTGGCACACAGTAATGTGTATGTAGAGATGTTGAACTCAAGAAGCTTAAGTCTAAAGGAAAAGAAAAGTAAATTTTTTAAATGATGCAAAGGCAAGGTATACATAGGTGAGGGCTCCACGCACGGAGCCTCCAGGCTTGTAAAATCTTCTCATTTCTCCTGGAGTTGGTTCTCAGGGTTCAGTTCTTGTCCGAGACCTGGGGCTTCTGTGCAGAAGGAGCCCTGGGGATGTTTGCTGAGGAACCGAATGACAGCTTCCCATAAGGCTTAGGCTGAGGGTGTAGAAGGGGTGATGGAAGGTGGATGACAGCTGCTCTCCAGCTCTCAGCATACCCGAGGGGGAGAAATATAGACACTGGAGCAAGTACCTCAAACATCAGGACAGATGTAGTCATCATCCAACCATTTGTCCAACAAGCATTAATTGAGCATTTTCTATATGCCAAACTCAGTTCTAGACTTGAGGGATATGGAGTAAAGAAAAGCTGACACAATTTTGCACTTAGGGAGTTTTTGGTCTATTGGAGGAGACAGGTATTAAATAAGTACAAAAATAAATGTAAAATTGCAACTGACATAGATGCCCTAAAATCAATTTTCAGAGTCTTAAGAGAATGACTAATTGGGTGGCTTTGAATTAAAGTACAGAAAGTACAGGAAGTAGAGGGAGGTAAGTTTTCTGATGACCAAGTCTGAGCTATTTGTAAGGCACAATTTAGCAAAATTCAAACAGTCTGTTGCATAGCCTTCATTTTTTTTTCCTTCTTTTTTTTTTCTTTTACACCCTCCCATCCCCCATTCACTTACTATCTCCTGTTTCTAAGTAAACAATTTTAAAATAATTTGTGCCAAATGTTGTGATGGGTATCCTCATTTCACAGGAATGCCATGAGGTAGGGATTAGAAAGATGGTGGAATCAGACGAGCCTTCATCTGAATCCTGGCTCTGTGTTTTACCTCCTGTGCGCCTCTGGGAAAATTGCTGAAACACTCTGAGTCAGTTCCTTATTTAGAATCACTTTTTTTGTGACATGATTTTACCGTGTAAGCCACATAAGAGCACCTTCAAATAGAATTCTGAAAAACAGAAAGGGAATGCACAGTCTCATCTCTCTAATGCCTCTGTTTGTGATTCTTACCTCTTTGCTTTCCACCTTTGTAGACGTGGAATACACGGGCATAGAGAACTGGAGTATAATCCCAGTGTACTTGGCAGTTTGAATTCTATATTTAACGTTCTCGTCTAATTTGTCCAATTAGCGTGGACCTTAGTCCATGGCAACTTTTGAATCTTTCTAATGTTCGCATTTGGGTGGAAGAGAAACAATTCCGGAATCTCAGAGTGAGTCACTGGAATGCCAAGATGGTGACCCGAGTTCTGCCTGAATCATTAAAGGGCGTGAGGGGGACTCAGTGGAGGGGGTTCTGGAGACGTTTCAGTTCTCCAGGAAGGACAGGGATAGAAAAGGAAGGCACAAATTGCGTCAGTTATTTCAGCTCAAAATTGACCTGGGATTCTTCCCTGATGTCCCTGCTCTCTCAACAATGGGACTTTTCTTTTATAAGGAAGAGAGAGGGAAGAGCAAGCAAAAGAGCAAGAGACACAGAGACTGGAAGACAGAAGGACAGAGATGGACAGTAAAACTGCTAGGATATGGGGAAAAAGAACAGCTTCAGGGAGGAGGGGCCAGGAGTGACATGACTAGAGCACCCACAGGGCTGACCTCACTCCTGGTATAACTGGGGCCTCAGATGGTTATTTCAGGTCTTTCTCCAGTTGAGAATTGTTTTATTTATTGAAAATGAATTTCATATTTATATTTCTTGATTTAATAATATCACTGGTATATCTGTTTACTAGCGTATAATATGAAAATTGGACACTAGAGTTTAAATTAAATTCTACCTTTTAAAAATAACAATGATTTCCCATTTCAAAAGTAATACATCAGGGCCTCCCTGGTGGCGCAGTGGTTGAGAGTCCACCTGCTGATGCAGGGGACACGGGTTCGTGCCCCAGTCTGGGGGGATCCCACGTGCCGTGGAGCGGCTGGGCCCGTGAGCCATGGCTGCTGAGCCTGCGCATCCGGAGCCTGTGCTCCGCAACGGGAGAGGCCACAGCAGTGAGAGGTCCATGTACCACAAAAAAAAAAAAAAAAAAATTAATACATCAGTATTAGGAATAACATGAAGAAGTCCAAAAAACATTAATAGAAAAATTAATTATATATATACTTATATACACATATATATGAAATTTGCAAATATTCAGTATTTATCATTGTGTCATGGGTACTGATAATTTTACTTCTACATTTGTATACTTTTGATATAGTTATTGTATATAGATATGCTTTTATTTGCAGACTTGGGAAATTCCATATACATATGTACAGTTTCTTTTTCTCCACTTGACATTATATTGAGAGCATTTTCCTCTGACATTAAACATTCTTAGAGTATAATTCATTGATGAATCTGGATGCATTATTCTTTATTGAAACATATATTGACTTTTCCCCTATTGTCAGGGATTTAGGATATTACCAACAGTTGTCTAATATAAGCAACACCATGTTGAACAGTCTTGTACAATGTAACTGCCTGCAATTCACTCTTTGGATAAATTCCAAACAGATTAGTCAATCAAAAAATATGGGCATTTTAAGGCTCTTGTACTTGATGCTAATTTTTTTTGAAAAAATTTATATTTCCATCAGGAGCATATGAGTATCATCATCTCATGGGTCGTTTACCCACCTGGATGTGTATTTCTCTGTGTGTGTGTGTCTGTGTGTAATCATCACCAATTTGATTCTTAAAGTAGCATCTCTTATCAGTAGGCTAATTCTTTTTTTTAATTGTATTTTATTTTCTGATTTCCCATTATGATGCCAAAAGATGTCTATCCTTGTATTATGATTACTTAATGTTACTCATACACATGCAATCACATACACATATGAAGAGAGCCTATTTTATCTGCCAAATGGATTTTCTGTCACTTCCCTATTCTATCCTCTACTTACTATTGCTGATAAAATGGTGTGACGCATTCAAATGCCTAGTAAAAAAAAAAGATGTGCCTTTAAAAGAATGCATTTTTAGGACTTCCCTGGTGGTACAGTGGTTAAGAACCCGCCTGCCAATGCAGGGGACACAGGTTCGAGCCCTGGTCCGGGAAGATCCCACGTGCCGCGGAGCAACTAAGCCCGTGCGCCACAACTACTGAGCCTGTGCTCTAGAGCCCGCGAGCCACAATTACTGAGTCCACGTGCTGCAACTACTGAAGCCCGTGTGCTTAGAGCTCATCCTCTGCAACGAAAAGCCACTGCAACGAGAAGCCCGCTCGCTGCACCTAGAGAAAGCCCGCACGCAGCAATGAAGACCCAGTACAGCCGAGAAAAAAAAAAAAAGAATGCATTTTTAATTCTAAGTGTTTCATTATAAGCAAAAGATAGCTCTAAACTGTATCACATGAACTTCAATGGGAAATACAAAAATACTTTTGTTTTAAAATTGAATATACCAGTGCAAGAAAGAAAATAAACTGTGACACTGCGTTTGTTTCACACAAGAAGCTCCCAAACTAATATTTGCTAAAGAAATCAATTTCATGTACCACAAGGCTATTCATTAAATCTTTTCCACTTTGCCATGGGTTATATGCAATGGAGCCATCAAAGCATGAGGTAAGGGCTGTAGCACCCTAGTGCTGGGCCCTTCAGATTTAGAGAGTGCAAATTTTCAGCACAAAAACTTGAACCAAATTTGCTTCTTTTTCAACCTCCTTAATAAGCAATTCTAAAGCCCCATGGTGCAATTGATTTAGAAGACAAAAATCAATAGAAAGCTGACCACCGGGCGTGGGAATCCAAGGATCATCCAGTGGAGAATCATGGCTGAAATTTGGGACCTTGAGGCTCTGGCTCATTTCTCTTCACAGTTTACACCTATGGGATGTTACCTACCTCGATCTTAGAAAGTAGCAGGAGCTCTCAAAAGCAACATACCCAAACATTATATGATCTCCAATGGAAAGAAAGTTTATAAGAACTTCAATCCAAATTCCAATTTTTTTACATCTAACTACTGTCAATTTTCCGAAGTATTAAAATGAGAAATAAAAGACCCCAGAGTGAATGCTGTAGGAAATTTGAGAAGCTGCCCAAAGATAGGAAGCCACCCACTCTTAGAGCAAAATAGGAGGCAGCAGAGACCGCCTAGCCAAGTCCCTCCCAGGCACCCTCCACCTGGGGAACTCTTAAGGCTTAGAGTAAACTCTGCTCTTACCCCAGCGGAAGAGCAGACCCAAGACCACCACCCCTTCACTCCACCCAACACCTCCAAGCCGCATGTTGCCAAAAGAATTCTGCAGTGGGCTAATTCTCATTGTTCTTATGTATTTTTACCAGTTGTACATTTTCTTCCTTTTGTGAATTTTCTGTTAATACCACATGCTCATTTGTGAACTATCCTTATCCAGTTTCTTTCTCTACCTACATCATCTATATTCTACCTACTTTCAAAAGGATTGTAAGTAACTTACAGCAAAAAACAAAGATGCAATCAAAACATTAAAATCAGGCCAAAGAAATCACGCCTCACATATGTTGCAGGTACATTGTTGTTTAATGAACACTTTCACCTGCATCCTCCCATTTAGTCTTCACAAGATTTCTGGGAGGTCTGGGTATTTACAACCCTCCTTGTATAGATGTGGAAACTGAGGCTCTTACAGGGGAGGAGTTGGAGCCGGAACAGATCACCTTCTGTTATTAGCACCGGAATTGTCCCTATGGTCTGCTTAATCTCAAACCCACAGTGTCATCAAGTCCAGTCTATCCATTCAATAAGTATTTATTGAGGGGCTGCTATACACTGGGCAAGGTTCCTGTCACTGGGAATACAGCAGGAAACAAGAGAGAAAGCACTGCCTTAAACTTTAGAGTAGACAGGAGACAGGCAACTAGGAAAGATGTGGATTCTGTTAAGAGGATGAGTTAGGAAGATAAATAGAGGAGGGTGGGCGGATAGAGAGTGCGACATTCAGAGTGGTGAATGCAGGCATTCCTGCTTAGCATGTGCTCTCATCTGCTCTCATCTGCTCTCATCAGTATGTGCTCTCATCTGCTCCTCTAGTATGTGCAAGATCACCAACCATTAAGAGTCTCCTGTGCAATCAGCCTAGGGCTCTTTACAGGCAGAGAGCGACAGATCTCGGTGGCTCCTCCCTGACTTCCAGGTTACCTGGAGGGGAGCCTAGTACACCTCCACAGGGCGTTAAGTATAGGTGAGCTGGATGTATGATGACAGGGACAGAGATTCTGGGGGAGTTGCGGATGACAGCGGCTGCTTCTACAGGAAACCCAAAGGGAACTCGGCAGAGGAAGAGAAGGAGGGGCAGGGAAGCCACTGCCCTTTCAGAGGGTTCAGTGTCACTTCTTGGCTACAAACCAATACTTTCCTGTTCTTTCATATGAAATGACAGCCCCTCCACTTGCTTTTTCCTTGATAGTGTAACTCTGATTACAAACACAGCCAAGAGAATCCCAGGGTATAACCGCCAAGCTAAGGACTCTCTGAAAAACCAGAGTCAGCGCCACAAAAATTCCACTTCATTCCTATAGCCTGAAACTGGAGAGTGAAAGCCAAAGGGGCAAAGGAAAGGCATGTGCATTCATGTTACATAGCTGTGACTGGAGTCCGGAGCTGTGTCTGGAGGTTGCAAGAGCACATTTGGAGATGCTGAGTGGTTTCTTAATGACAGCCCAGGCGTGGAGGGCAGTGAGGCTAATCTCCACAAAGACGATGGTAACCTGGTTACCCCCAGGAAGAGTCCTGAGAGGTCGTCTGGCATTCTCGAAAGACACCAGGTAGCCATCTGGTCCTCACTGGGAAGACCTGGTTTAGTGGCAGGGTTTGACTCACACAAAACAAAAGAGATTTTCTTTTAATTAAAAGCATATAACATGAGATCTACCCACTTAACAGCTTAACCAATTTTTACACGTACAGTATGGTGTTGTTAACTATAAGCACAACGTTGTATGGCAGATCTCTGGAACCTTTTCATCTTGCATAACTGAGACTTTATACCCATTGAAAAACAACTCCCCATTTCCCTGTCCCCCCAGCCCCTGATACAATTCCATTTATATGAGGCATCCAAAGTTGTCAGTCATCAAACCAGAAAGTGAATTAAACTAAGTTCTGAAGCTTCCAGTTTTTAGTTTCCAAGTCTTCTTTGTGTGCTCTGATATTTTAAGAAGTGGCAAGCATTAACTGAGCACATATTGCATGCCAGACATTGGACTGCAGAAATGCACATTACTTGCTGGGGGGCAGGCAGCTTTAATGAGAGCATTGTTACAACTACCACCATCTTCATTATACCTCAAAGTCTGTCTCAGCACACACGCATACACATGCAAAGATCATGAAGAGTCAGGGCCCTGAGTCTGCACACCTCTTATCAAGCTGGAAAGAATACGTAGCACATGGGCCGCTGAATCCCTCAGCCAGTCTTGTCCCATCCAATGGCATTGCTTTCACTGCCACTTTACCACCTGTAACTCTCAAAACTCTATCTGGTAGGGACTCCTATATTCAGTTAGGGTTTCCATACTGGTATATTTACTAATTTTATTCATCTGGACATTAAACTACCGTGTCAGACCTTGTGCTGGGGATACAATGTCAAATAAGTCAGATAAAGCCCTTGTCCTGGTGACATTTTCACCAAGTTGGGAAAGCCAATATTATTCCAGTCATTTTGAAATAAGATCCCTTTTGCATTAGAGAAATACATGGTACTGTGGGAATGGGTAACGAGAGTTCTTGGGATTAGCTGGGGCTGAAGAAAGGATCAGAAAGGAGAGAGACAGGGAGAGAGAGAGAACATGAACTTGAGTAAAGCCAGAACACAGTCCCTATTTCCAACACAAATTTTCCGGGCTGGGCCCTGCTTAGCTATTTGCTTAGCACAGGGCAGAACCCAAGCCCCTTGGTCCAGGTGTCAGTGACTTCACACTGATCTCCTCCTCAACCTGGCTGGGAGTTTTCTCCAACATAGATGGGGAGCCTGTTGTCTAAATCTCACAGTTAAAAACATTTGTTTGCTCCAGCCAGATGGTTATCAACATCAAAGAGGAAAAGCTGAAAATGGAACCTAGTGGGGTAAAAAGGGCAAATGCGGGTGCTGAACGAACACAGATGGTCAGTGTGGACATTCACTCCAGGCTTCTCTGTTTGTTTGTGAAAAGAGATAGGGGCAGGCCATGACTGCCATCCCCCCAGTCAGCACCAGACAGGTCTGGATTCAATCCCACCTTCTGTCAATAGAGCCCAAATCCCTTTGGATCTTCTGGGCTTTTGCCTCCCTGACATTGCTTTTTATTTTAATAGCAAGACACAATAAACTATAATATTATGCACGGTACTGAATGAGTTACATGCATTTTCTGTTTCAACCCTCACAGCATTCCTGTGTTGGAGACATTATCCCTCTACTTATTTCACACAAGAGGAAAATTAGAGCTAGGGAAGTGAGCATCTTACCCAAGATCCCAAGCCTGTGCATAGCAGAACCCAGATTCAACCCCGAGTCTAAAGCAATGCTCTACACTACACTGAAATGTCAAAGTTTATAAAGACAGACATCAAGAAATAACCCAGAGGTTTAACTCTTAACATAGTGATGCATTTCTTTCGAGTCTTTTTCTTTTTGCCTAGTTTTTTTTTTTTTTTTTTTTTACCATAGTCCATATCTGTTCGTGCATGGGTATAATTTTGCATCTTGCTGTAATATCATGAATATATTCGTATCAGAAACTCTTGGTAACCATAACCATAAATGATTTCATAGTCTGCATAGCACTGATAAATAGTATAGATATGTATATCCTAATTTATTCACACCAATAAAGCTGTGCGTATACGTTTGGGTTATTTCCCTCATTGTATTTATCGCATCAGGACTATAAACAATGCAGGCAATGAGCATCTTTCTATGTGCAACATAGCTCACTTAGAGTTCCAAAGGAATAACAAGTTAAATTTCTTAAAGTGGCTTTCAGGCAAGACCCAATTCCCTCCTTAGTAAAAACCACACCTTAGCAACTGTTTCCTCAAGCAAGGAAGATAACAGTACCTAGCTTATATGGTTTATAGTTGTTGGGCCATGAATGTGCGTGTGTGTGTGTGTCCGCGTGTCTGTGTGTGTCTGTGTGTGTATCTGACTCACTGTAAAACTATACTGTTAGCTGCTGGAGTAACAATACTGATCATGGTGAAGGAAGTTACAGCTGCTGGAGTAACAATGCCGATCAGGGTGAAGGAAGTTACACAGAAAGGCTCCAACTCTCCATCCTTCTTCTCCGAGTACTTAAGAGAAAAGGTAGACATTTGCAGTGAGTAAGCACCCTTTGTGCACAGCCTCTGTCCTAGATGTCCTGGGCACATCAACTTTGTGACTTCTCACCATTATCTTGCAAGGAAGATCTTTAGAAGAAGCTAGAGCTCAGCAGGAAGTGACTGCTCCAAGATTATACCGTCAGGAAATGTTAAGCTGGCTTTAAACACACATCTGATAGCAGAAGCCCCCTTTCCTTCTCCCACTCGTAACAAATCTTTCATGTCTGAGTTGCACGTATGAACCTGTACTGTACTGTATGCGATATAAACACATTTTTCACTCTTTTTGCGACATTTCTGATATAATTCTTTCTGTGTGACTTTTCTTAAACATCTTCATCGCATGTCAGGGATGTTTCCTCTTAGCACCCTGCAGTTTTGGGCTTTCCTACACTTCCCATGTCCCCAGTCCCCACTTCACGTTTCCCTCCAGAGATACAGGAAAGGGTCTGCAGCCTGCTGTGCTTGGCTGCGGTTTATGGGCAGGGAGATTAAGCCAGGAGGCGCCAGGCAGTGCTTCAATTACACTTCGCCTGTTCCAAGGGCTTTAATCATGACCTCTTTCTCAATGGATCCTTTCAGAAAGGCCAGGGGGAAAACAGGCAATTGGAAACACTGGTAGTAATCAGGGTCCCCAAACTCCAACTCCACTAAGAAACACAGCTAGGATATAAGATTCATCACAGGAAAAAGAAAACTACGAGAGACTAGCCATTCCTGAAGGATCCATGTGTGTTGGGGGCAGGGCGGAGGGGTACCCGGAGATCATAAACAATAAGTGGAAAGAGTAGGTGACAATAATTAGTTTGGGGTTTTAATTAGGAGGTCTCTGAGGCCAGATGTTCTCTGAGAAAGAATGAAAACCCCTCCTGAGGTATGTAATGAAACTTAGACCCCATGGCTGGGGAAGTGGGTGGAGATGCTGGGTTTGGATGCATTATAGGCTCATAGGTCTCTGGCCTGAAGCATCCTGTGAAGGGGGAGAGGAAGAGGAGGGAATGTGTGATCTGGGTGGAGCACCACGCTCCAAGCCCCAGGCTCAGGCGTTTGTGTTCCCTCCTGAGCAGCGGCGCAGCCCAGCCAGCGTGCCTGCTTCTGATTAACATAAATAGGACACAGCTCGGAGACCCGACTCCCTGCCTGGGCTGGGCTGTCTCAGGAATCTGGACCTCTGTGCGCTGTCTGGGTCTCACTGCCATGAGAAAAGAATGGGTAGAAGCATCCCACAAGTCTTCCTTGGCATTTCTAGCCATCAGGCTCCTGCCCCAGGCAGGGTGAAATACATGGCTGGCTTTCACCACGGAAAGACGGGGTGGGCTACACGTAAAGTTCTGCCAACCCTCTCACTTCCCAGACAACTTCCTGTCCTGTAATTTATTTGCTGTCGACCAGATCAATTATTGCACCATGAGCTACCAGCTCTTAAGAGCCAAACTCCTAAATGAAGAAACATGGAGATGGACATTTGCCCAGAGGAATGAATGAAGAAAAGAACAGTCACTGTAACAGTAGCTAACATCCACTGGGCCCTTGCTAAGCAATTTCCATGGAGTATCCCATTCAAGTCCAAGGAGGACACTGCGAGGCAATTCTACCCAATCCCATTTCCCAGAGAAGAAAACCGAACCTTGGATAATTTATGAAACATGCCCAAGCTCACACGGTTAGTGAATGCTAGACCCAGGATCCGATCCTGGGCAGAATACATTCATAGACTGGTCTCTAAGTTCTTGTAAAAGGAACTGAAGAACAATCCCAAAGGAAGCTGAGACCTGGGCAAAAGAGCATGGGTGCTGGAGGCAGAACAAATTCCTTCCCTCTAGGCTAGGGGTGGGCAACCTGGTTTTGTAAAGGGTCAGGTAGGAAACGTTCTAGGTTTCGCAGGTTATACAGTCTCTGTTGGAACTATTTAGCGCCACGGTTCTCACGCCAAAGCAGCCGTGGATGGTACGTAATGGAATGAGTGACGCTGTGCTCCACTAAGTGTTTACCTACAGAAACAAATGGATTTGACCCATGGGGTGTGGTTTGCCCATCCCGATTCTAGGCCATCATCAGAAACTGAGACATGGAGGGGTTTTGAGAGAGAATATACGTCAATACCCTCATTTACAGATTCACACATTGAGGTTCCTAGACTCCAGGGCTTGAGATCTCAGAACCAGTATTTTGTTCATTTACTAATAAATGTGCCCAAGATCTCACAGTTGGCAAGAGGCAGATTCTGCACTTGAACCCACATCAGTCTAACTATGAAACTCTTATCATTGCCCACTGGTTTCTACTGACCCTGTTAATACTAAGTGAAATGAATGCCTGGTGGACCTTTCTCCAGCATGTTCCAAAGTCGGGCAGTGTTATCTATGGTGAACAACACTCTTGTCTTCTTCCCACTAACCTTATGACCTTGGACAAGAGACTAGCTTCTAGCAGAGCCAGCGTTATCCTTTACTATCACGTGTGTTGGGAAAATCAGTGACTCTATCCAGACAAACCTTGATCTGACTGTCGGCTCTGGGATCTATAGCTGTGAGGTCTTAAGCAACTGTCACACTCTTCTAGAGGTGTTGGCCATTGCCCCCTGCTCACGCCTTTCTAAGATAACTCCAGCCCTCCCCCCATGCCACGACCCACAACTCGCACATGCCGCAGAACAAGGTACCTCACGGGAATCACTTTGCACACCCCTCATCATAGCTCACTAGACTTGACCCAAGGCAAATCATTCCATTGGATGAACTTAAACCAATCAGTTTCTCTCCCACAAAAACTTGCACTCGGGGGGTGTCCTGAGAGTTGGGCTGAATCCTCTTAATGGGGGACAGAAGTGTAAGGACCTAGTAAACCTTGATTCTGAAGGCACACCAGCTCCCACCCATGCTAAGGACTTCTGTAGTTCAGTTTTTCGTCAGTTTTTTAATCTTTTGCATTTTGGACCAGTCTGGTTCTATTTTTAGGAGTAAATGTGTCCTAATATTATACTTCCATCTGTAGCACAAAGATAACTGATACATACTTAACAAAGTGTGTCCTGATGAGAGCTAATGTAAAGGGGCCAAAAGCACAGATCTGACACACAGTAGGCACAGAAAAAAATGTTAGTTCACTCTTGCCGTTTATATTCTGAAATGATGATTCAAAGTCAATTATCAAGAAAGGAATTATATTGAAATCACAGACCCGTGCACATTTAAGAACAGGAACAGAGCATGGAAGCTCTCCTGACCACCTGCAGACTTGATCTAGAAAGCCCCCTGGGAGCCTTATTAAGACTCCCTTCCAGTCCATGCTTGAATAACCCCGGGGGAGAAGAGCTCTTCCCCAGCATGGTGTCTGGCTCCATTGGCAGATGGCTTTGATTGTGAGGACCTCTTAACTGTAACATGCTACACATGTGGACCCTCTTATTAGTAATGTGCTACACGTGGCCTTCCAGCAGTTCTCACCACTGGTCCTCACACTGAGTGTTGGAGCTACAATGAAGGAAGTACATGTGGTTGCAATGAAGCAAACCACATGTACTGGACTACTAAAAGGGAATATGCAAAAGACATAAATAGGCCTCACGTTGGGATGCTGAACCCATAAAGACTCGCCGTGTCACTTTTCAAACGTTCTCAAACTTGGTCAAAATGTCATGCTTCGTAATGACAGAAATACTTTAAGATGGAAGCATTTGAAGATAGGAGATTTTGCACCCCATCTTTCTTAAGCTGTTTATTTCTCAGTTAAAATATCTCCAAGTCCTGCCATTGTCTCTCGTGAGATATAATTTCCGTCTCTGGATTACATCCAGTTTATCACCATCTTTTTAAAACATGGAATTCAGAATGAACACAATAGTAAGCTGGCCAGGGTTATGACTTTATTTATTTTTCTATCTACCTTGCACTAAGTCCAGAGGACATGGGACAGAGTCATTATCCCAACCCAACATCCTCACCCTGCAATTCCAATGGGTTGCACTGGTAGATAAATGACAACCTGTGAAAACAGTACACAGCCTTTGTTTTAACCACCACCCCGGGAACCTTGCCTATGGCACGGCACTAACTTCATCTCTTGTGACTGTGTCCCCACAAGGCCCCACTGTCCTCATGGCACAGCTTCCTGTAGCATCTCCCTATAGCTCAGCCTGCACGGTGATTCCATAACCTTCATTTTCTCATAGGATTTGGTCCTGGCCATTGCTTGGATACCAGCTAGTATCCTGGGACTGCCTGAGCTGTGTTTAACTCAAATTTCTAGTTTCTTAATTTGATGGGTTTTTTTTTTGTTTTTTGTTTTTGCAACACTCTGGAAGAGATTTTAAACTTTTAAACAATAAATTGTGCCATGTTTGGTTATATAAACTGCCAGCTTCCATGTCTTAGAGTTGGGTTTTCTTTTTAATTAAATTTATTCATTTATTTTTTGGCTGTTGGTTGTGCCACGCGGCTTACGGGATCTTAGTTCCCCGACCAGGGATGGAACCCGGACCCACGACAGTGGAAGCACCGCGTCCTAACCACTGGACCGCTGGGGAATTCCCTAGAGTTGGGATTTGAATGAAGGGCTGAAACAGGTGTAAGAAAGTAAATAAGTTACTAATCTGAACTGTACTTCCTGGCTTTAGCTGGGCCCATCACAGTGGTAAGAAGGACCCAGACCATTGGTCAATGTGCCTGTTCACTGATTATGGCCCAGGAGGGAGAGCACACATTTAGATGACAAAAGGTTATTGGTGGTTTGGTTTCTTTGAGATCCAAGCCCTGGAGTCATCCTTGGCACCTGCTGAGAAGCCAGCATGTGAGTCCGACTCAGCGGGGAAGGAACTCAGGAAGTCAAGACAGGATGTCAGTTGCCTCAAAGCATTTTGTCAGGTTCCACTCCCTTGCCTCTTTGCATCCCGCCACCTGCAGCCACTGAACCAAAGGAAGTCAGACTGAGCCATGCGAAAAATTATTTCACTAGGATTAATTTTCATTAAAGACAGCCAAATCTCACGACGCCTAGTCCAGAAGACTCCTGCAGGGTTGCTTCTCTGTTTCTAAAATCTAGAGCTTTAATTGGAAGGGAATGGAAGAGACGACACAATCTCTAGAGACCAGTATCAGGGGCTCCTTCAAAAAACAGTAGCATGGTGGTGTTAGGGCCATGGCTCGCACACTTCAGTGTGCACCCAAATCCCCTGCAGGGCTTGTGAAGCGCCGACGCTGTGTATTTATACACCTGGAGTGAGGCCTGGGGAGCTGCAATTGTACAAAATTCGCAGGTGATGCTGATACCGCTGGTCCCAGAGACCACACTGAGAAGCAAGCACTAATGTAAAAGGAAAAAAGGTTCCGAGTCAAGATTATATAAGCTCAAGCCCTACCAGGTGGCCCTGGCAAGCTCACGTCACCTCTTTGAGCTACAGGGCATTACTGTCGCTATTGCTGCTGCTGCTGTGCTGCTGCTTCTGTTTGCAAAATGTTCGACAGTCCCGAGGTCAATATATTGTACCTAGGAATCAATAAGATAACGGGTGCCCAAGCCCAGTGGTAGACATAGTAGAGCTTCAAGCATTGTTAGATCCCTCTAGTTTCTTTGTAGCCCTCCACCCCTGCACGGGTGGGACTCAAGGAAATGATGCTATTACTGCAGTTCACAACCACTTCCCCTGACTTCTGACTTAACAGTACTTCTTAACATGAGTTTCACCCTATGAAGGAAAAAGCCCACATTGTCCACCACAGCCCAGCCAGTGGAGACAGGATGTCCCTGTTGTCTCTACATCTGGCTCTCCAGCACAAGTCTCTAATTTTCTGTGGCTCTCTGCTGGCCTCCCTTCAATGTGGGAGAGTGGTGTGGATAACGAGCCCCATCTGTGAGTCAGCTGAGTTCCGGAGGCCCCCCTTCTCCTGGCCTTTGAAGAGTATGTCCGTGTTCTGCCTGGAGGTCTCCCATCGTGGCCAGCACCTCTGTTCTCTATTAGCAGTGGGGAAAGCATCAATATGTTAAAAGGAGGAAGCATTTGGATGTCCCGTTCTGAGATGTGCTGAAAAATGCCAGTATGGAGGAGGCTGCTGCAGCCACGAGTGTCTTGGACACAGATATTAACTGAGTTTGCATCCAGAATGGCACTCATTTCTCGCCAATCAGTACAGAGCAGGCTGGCGTGATGGATGAAAACCATGTGGTTTCGAATTAAACACTGGGGCTTGAATTCAAGCTCTATTAAATCACAGTGACTCTGAGCCTGAGGCCAGGTGGAGAAGTTACAGAAAGGTCTGCAGAGGAATTCAAGAAAGATCTCTGCCCAAAACTGCCCTATTATTTTTAGAAGCACAAACAAATAATTAAGAAAACTTAACTAGTCCAGTATACTCTAAGATATTAAAACCAACTGACCATTCTAGACATACGGGCTCAAGCACTTCCAAGGTGAAGCACACAGGCTAATGTCTTTTTTTTTTTTCAAATCTTTACATTCATCTGTAAAATGACTGCCTCTAAAATCCCCATGTGGCTCACCTGAACTCCTCTCTGAATCTGTGTCTACGGTATCCATGGGATGGTTCTGGGTGGACTTTGTATGAAATCAGAGTGGTTTCATTCTATGGTTTCTTTGGTTTCGTTCTATACCTGCGGCATTTGCTGAACGGGGCAAAAACATAAATGGTGCTGACCTTTCAGAATGTTTTTGAGCAGCGAGCTTCTGCCACTGACATTTCCACGAGTTTGGGCAAGTTACTTCATCTTGCTCAGCCTCTGTTTCCTTACATGTAAAATGGAGATAACACCTTCCTTTAAAGCTGTGGCAAGGATTGCTTAAGAAAACATATTCCTATTGGGAGATTGAGACTGACATGTGTGCACTCCCATGTGTAAACCAGCTAGTGGGAAGCTGTGTACAGCACAGGGAGCTCAGCTTGGTGCTCTGTGGTGACCTAGACGGGGCGGGGTGGGGGGTGGGGGAGGGAGGGAGGTCCAAGAGGGAGCGGGTATATGTACACGTACAGCTGATTCACTTCGTTGTACAGCAGAAACTAACACACGATTGTAAAGCAACTCTACCCCAATAAAAAAAAAAAAAGAAAACATATTCCTGGTACATAAAAGATGCTGGAAACCTATCCACTAATCCCAGCCCCACCACACATACACCTTCCTTGAATATGAGTTTTGTCCAAGTATTGAGTTTAGTTGAGCTCTTTCCAAGCTGGATGGTCGGACTTTTTTTTCCTCATGGTCACCTTAATGGAGAGAAGGTTATTTATGCCAAGGCTGTGTTCGTTAGGTGGTCAGAGCAGTGGCGTGCTGGCAACTGTTTGACAACTGACTCTCCCTGGGGGTAATGTGTCACCTTTGCTGAATTCCGTAGTGTAAGTACTCCCACCGTGGCCAATTTCAAGCTACCAAGGAGACGTCACTGATCACAGAGTTGAGAAGAAATGAGCAAAATTGGCTTTTCCAAGCTGGTGAGGACTAGCTTCTGTACACCAAGGGATCCCAGGATGAGGATTTGATCATTTGAAGATAGTTACAGAGGAAGGCAGGAAGTAGGGAAGAGCAGAGACAGGGCACAAATGAACAAACAAAAAGAAATAAAAGAAAGAAGGAAGGAAAGAACAGAAAGGAAAAGAAAAGGGAAAAACACCGATCTTAGATATCATCCCTTCCAATTCTTCCATTTTGCGGAAAGGGAGACTGAGGACTAGAGAGGAGAAATAAAGTTCCAAGGTCACCCCTAAAATCAATGGTGAACTTGGGACACCGGGCCAAGAGCTTAACATGTGTGATTAGAGACCGAGCATTACAGAGGGGAACTAGAATTAATGAGTGTAACCAAGCAAATAACATGATAGTTTGAACCAAATAAAACATTGCCCCACAGTTAAATCTACAATGTTATAATGACTTCCCTGGGGAAACCCAATCACTCAG
This sequence comes from Delphinus delphis, assembly GCF_949987515.2. NCBI lineage: Eukaryota > Metazoa > Chordata > Mammalia > Artiodactyla > Delphinidae > Delphinus > Delphinus delphis. The sequence continues at coordinate 38,589,719 of NC_082702.1, read as the reverse complement.
TCACTTCAAACTCAACTAGGCAAAAAGACATGAAGACTGGTCCTCAAGAACAGCCCATGTGGGTGGAGAATGGGCAGAATGACCTGGTGGGCATCTCCAGCCCCTAATGTCTGTAATTCTGTGACTGAAGGGCCTGCCATTTGGTATCTAGCTGCCACACAGGAACTAGCGGTACTAACCTACAGCTACAAGCAATTAACATGAACAATCTTGTGAGAATTGCTAAGAAATCTGGCGGAGTGACTCTGTGATTTCTCCCTCTAGCATGCATTTTGCAAAGGGAATAATTTCTGTTGTGTTTCAGGTTTTATTCCTTGTGATGTCAACATGCATTTAGACCAGATGTTCCAACCGTCTCAGAAAATTCAGAGCGCAGATCCTTCTTTCCCAAATTGAAAAGCTCAGCATTCCAGTTAATGACACAAGACTCCTGTCTGTCACGATGGTATGCAATTATTTTGAGACTGAAAGAACGTAGTTTTAGGGATCCACATGGGTCAGACCCCCTAGTTGGCCTCAGCTTTCACAGAATTCATGACTCTGTCACTTACTAGCTAATCTCTTACACCTCTCCTAAATTGTCTAAAATTTCCCCCACTCATTTATAAAATAATGATATTAAACTCATTGTAAAATTGTTTAAAGTAAGAATTTCTGGGCAAGAATGTGAGAATTTAAATCCTGGCTCTGCTACATAATAGCACAGTAGTCTTAGGTAACGGACTTAACATCTCTAAGCCTCAGTTTTTCATCTGCAAACAAAACAAAACAACAACAAAAACAAAGGAAGGATAAAGACACTGTAAAAGAAGGTTCTGTGATGATTAAATCAGATAATATCCATAAAAGTACTGAACATCACTCTTGGCACCGAGTAAATGCTTAATAAATGTTGGCTTTTAAATCTTATCGATATATTTAATAATATAATAAAATAAAAACTAAGAATTTGTGACTTCATCATATGGATGAGGATACTGATGCCAGAAAGGAGAAGTGGCTTTTGCCCAACGACACACAGCTAGGGTTCAAGGCCTGGTCTCTCTTACTCCAAGTGCAGTACTTTCCAGGCTAACACATGTTTTGCACTAGTTCTCTCATAGGAAGTGGGGAGCATGTATTCTTAGTAATTACTACAATTGTTCTTCTTCCCATTTCTTTATGATTGGGAATCCCCTGTACCAGATGGTAAGTAGCCAAGCAAAAAGAACCTTGCAAGTTCTGAGACAAGTTCCTTAAACATTCTCCAGGCGGTAGAATTGCAGGAAGCTGGGAGCCAGCCAGTTTTATCACTGTTATTTTGTCTTTCTCAAAGGGAAAGGGCAAAAGCCAGGGATTGGGGAGAATTCTCAAGCTTCAACAAATTTCTAGTCGTCAAAGGACTGATCTCATGTTACAGACAAGTATAAAAAATGGTAACAAGCACTTCGTGAAACCACACGAAGCTGTGTCTTCCACAGCCTGTGAAGCTCTTGAACTGGTCTACGCCATTTATTTATAGGGGAGAAAAAATATTCTGATGAGAACCGTTTTCTAGTTTGACAATTTTATTTTAGTGTTACTTGATCTACTTGGAAGCCTCCTGGGAAATCAATGCTACATTTGACTTCTCTTCATGTCATCGTGTGAGCTATTAGATGGCTAATTCACTTCACAAGATATGCCAATATGAGAGGTACTCGGCTCCTATTAGGAGTAGAATTTCACCACTCAATGGTCAGATCTTTTACGATTAAGACAGAAGAGCAATCCAAACACAGCAGCCAATGAAAATGCTCTCCAATCACCTGTAATCACTGCTCTTGGGTTTCTAATGGAAGTGGTCTCACTTAGCACCAATCATGCAGCTCTAATTTATCCTAAAAGTAATATTGTGGTTTGGTTTGGAAGTTGACACTACGGGAAGTGCTCTCTCTTGCTCTGTTTTGTTTTTTTTTCTTCTTTTTTCTTCTTCCCTTGATTTTTTCTATATTTTCTTTAAGTAGCATAAGGAAGACATAAAATTAAGGTAGACTGCGAAAACAGCAAAATGTGAAAATGAAAACAGTATTTTCTAAGGAAGCTCAGTGAAGCATGTTAGCTTTGGGGTCAGATAGTCACCATGGATTCTAAATTCTTAATTTGTTATTTATTAGCCATGTGTCTTTGACCTAGTCTGTAAATGTACCTAAAGCTTGGTGTCCTTGTGTGTCACATGAAGGTACTTGAAAGAGTTCTGGCAAGGACAACTGAAATAATGAATGAACAGGATCACAGGCATGGTAGGAACTGTTAGCGAATCCCTAAGGGAATATACTGCCGTCACTATCCTTCAGTTAAACAGAATGACATGGCACCAGGACAGGGGGAAACTTAACTAAAATAAAGTTCATTTTCAGATTGTAAGATCTTGGGGACTGAACGACATGTATTTTTGAACTTCTCATTCCGTTATTTAAGAATCAGGATTAGCAAGGGTGGAACAAACCTCAACTCTGTGGTCATAAAACACTCTTCCAGAGACTGAAACAGAGGAGAGTTCCGTGTGTGTGTGTGTGTGTGTGTGTGTGTGTGTGTGAGTGTGTTTGCCACAGGCAGAAAGACAAAGAAAAAGAAATCCAGATAAGGGAGAAATCCTCATGTTCTTAAATTACACAGTTCTTACGGGACCAGAGATGAACTGTCTAACTTTAGTTGGCCTCTTGTGTCCATTTCATAAAAATCTTAAGAATATCCCTGTGTCCTTCCCAACTGTCCAAATATTCAGTTTAGGCAACCTAGAAAAGGTGAGAAAAAAATGTACAGAAAGCATTATGAATCTTGAATACTTTTCAAAGCAAATTTCTTAAAGTACCTGGTGAGGAATTCAAGGAGGCAAACTAGGATGATCTAGACCCCTCTCCCACGTCTTTATCCTTCCTCTTCCAAGCTTTGTGTGGAGACAGTCTTTGGGGAGGAAAAATCAAGTGACAGAGACTTTGTTAGGATAAAAGCAAAGAGGCCAACCCCATTAAAAAGAGAAAGATGAGTGTACTCATAGCTACCCTAGTCGGAAGTTTCTGTAAAGACTTAACCCTTCAAGGGCCCTTCAAGAGTGAGTCAGGGCCCTAGGATACAGACATAGAATAAGACCCAGAGTAACGACGGGAGAGTAGGAGAGGGAGGGAAATCAGAGGATGCAAAGGAGTTTGGAATAGATGTCTAGGTGGATCTGTGTGGACTGAAAAGTTAATTTATGGGAAATACAAAAGTACATATTTTATCAATATTCTTTAGATCATTTGTGGATGAAAAATATACTTTAGCTGTTACTGAGACTTTCACTTTGCTAATCACACATAGCAGCAATGTCCACCCAAAGGTTTGGGCATCATGAATGGATTCATCAGAATTTATCATGATAGCTGGTGGCTCAGACACCAAACAGGTAGGCAGCTGGGGGAGGGGAGAGAGCAGGTGGGCAGAAGTGAGTCAATGGTAAGGCAGACTCCTTAGAAGGTGATCAGCAGAATAAAATGAAATATTGGTGGTGGGGAAGGTCCCTGTTCTCTGAGAGGGGTCTCCCAGGAAGAGCTGTGCTAGTAATCCTAAGTTATAGTAGAATAACAGCCATCATTGGGTAGGAAATCTGGATAGGGTGGTATCTATGCATGCAGGTATCTATTCACCACTTACTCCATTTTCTAATGAATGAAATAGAGTGCCTACAATTAGCCAGGATGTGAGATGGATGGAAGGGATGGCAGGGCTTGGTAACTGCTTAGCAGTTGGAGCACCAACACAGCAGACCTGCATTCAGGGAGAGAGGAGACTGGTATTAGAAGCTGTCACCAAGACCAAGGAAAAAAAATCCAGTTGTTTGTGAAAGAGTAGATGTGGATGAGTGCTGAGATACCCTCCTACCTACCCTCCCAGATACACACTTGAGGGTAGCAAGACTACTTTCAGATTCCCTTCGAAGGTGCCAATCAGTTTCACAGGATAGTCTCAGCATTGATTGGCATTGGTCTAAAAGGTGGGTGGGACAGGACCCCAAGGTGACAGTCTTTAGCCATTTAACCTAGGCTGGCCTTGGCTGGACCATGAAGTCATTGACAAAATGATGTACATTGAAGCACAAGCCCTATGACTATGTCCTCATGCCTCCAAACAACTACCAGAAAAGTGGGAAGAAACAGAACAAACAAACCAGAGTGATGTGTTTACAAAGGGAAGCTGTGCAATTAACCATGCCTGCACTTCATTTGTACCGCCTTCTGCTTACAGAGGGGAAATTGGCTGGTAGTCTAGAGATCACTAGGGGAAGAAGCCTCATTACCTAATTGGTGAGAAGTTCCAAAGAAGCTGTGAGGCAGAAACAAAGTGTAGTGAGAGCATCCACCCCACTCTGAGTGGTGAGGCTGTGAAGAGGAGAATAAATAGATTAGTGTCATTTTAGAGGTGTTCGCTCTCTCCATTCAGCCGCATAATGCAATTATTTGGTAGTTCAGGATTCTTTTAATTCTGTTTGAAGAACTTAAGAGGTTAAGGGCTTGAAATGGTAAATGCATTATTAATGTTGCTTCACAGAAACATCCAAGTCTATAATTTCTGAGGCAGAAAAAAAAAAGACTAATAGGTTTTTACTCACTTCCCCCCCGCCCCCCGCTAAATTAACCTACAGGACCTGTGAGAAATGTATAAATTAGACATTATTAGAGAAAGTAATAATGGACCAAAAGTCATCATCTGAAGGTCTGATTCATTATCAAGAGTGACATACACAACTTCGGTGTTCAGCCTTCTTCTTGTACTAAACCCTGAAGATCTGGGAAGAAAGGAATTAACAGCACAGGAAGGGGATGAGTTCACACCTGGAAGGGTACGTTCTTCTATATGACCTGATGTGATCTCACAAGTCCATGTGATAGTTACAGAAAACAAAGGGTGTGGAAATAAAGGGCCTGTGTTTCAGGATCCAACACACCTGGGTTCAAATATGAGCCCCACCAACTATGAATTGTGTGGCCTGGTAAACCCGGATAGGTTGAAAATAAAAAGATGAAAAGAAGATATGTGAAAGAAGCACTAATCATAAAAATAAAATCACAGCTGGATTGGCTGTGTTAATACCAAAGTAAACTTCAAGACAAGGAGTATTACAAGAGATAAAACGTTTGGAAACCTGTTTCCAAGTCTTAGGTGTTGTTGCTGTTGTTTTGTTCAGTATCACAACCTTAAAATTTTTCCGCATTTAGGACATCACATGTCTACGGAAAATCTGCATCTACTATAAGCTACTCTGAGTGTGATTGTTCATGGTGTAAGAGATTTGTAGTTGAGAATGATGAGCCCTGCACAGAATCAATGTTAGCCCTCTCCAGGTGAGTGGACAGAGACACAATACTGATGGTCTAAAGGAGTTTCTCAGCATGAATGACAGCTTTGATACAGCTGTGGGTCCTACGAATCATCTATGCAAATTTCCTTTATCTCACAAACATTCTTTAGGCACTGTCTGCATACCAGATATTGAGTTAGGTTCTATGTATACAGAAGTGAATTTGGTCAGGATCACTGTCTTCAGAGTCTACAATTGCCACCATAAGATTACACTGAAACATAATATATTTTACACCAAACTTATGGACAAATTTTGGGGAGATTTTACTTTGACTGTTTTCAAAGGAAAACCTCCAAATCAGTGTGGAGAATGATGCCTCTTTTGAGGTGGTTATGCCTTGGGTATAAATCAGACTATGTTTTGAGCTTTTTTTTTTTGAGCTGTGCCCTTTACAGTGTGGTTTGGGCCACTTTTACACGATGATTCCCAGCTACTATGACCAGCCAACTTTATAAGCAGCCCCATTAGGTACTTTTGTGTTCCTACGTCTTTTTTCTTATTCTTTTATTCTTCATTCTTTTTCTTTTATTATATCGTAGATTCCCCGCTCCCTCTCTATGCCCATAATAATCCCACAAGTCTACCAAGGCCTAAGGCAACTGTCACCACCGGACTCTAACTTTAATGCTCTCTATACCCTGCATATATCCCCTCAACACTCACCATCTCCATGTTGATGGCTTCCAACTACAAGCAGCTGCGACTCTTTGCCCAAAGATTTTCTCCAGCCACCAGAGCCTGCTTAGCAAGCCAGAGGTACCGGAGAATTAACCACCCAAGGGAGAAACCCTAAACCAACAGCTGACAGGAGTTGGTGGAAAATATCCCCACTTTCTTGCCCCTTAGGAACATAACACAAAAGGCTATTTGACATTGTACCTGAAAGTTCTCCAGGGAGAATGAATCCTGATTTCTCTCAGCAGCAAACTGCGGAGTAACACTATTGCATTCCTTCCCTTCCCTGACTTATTTCCCCTCTCCTCTAACAGTACTTCCTGAATCATCCTAAGTTGACCGCCTGGGAGAGACAACGTAAGACTAGACTTAACTGCCAGGGTAGTTATTGACCAGAGGCTGGCAACAGCAAAATGAGGAAGCCAAGGCTGACCCTTTCCAGTCTCACCTAAGGACCCAAAGCAGGTTTCCAGAGCTCCAAGGGGCTCTTCTTTGGGCAACAGAGATTCTCAATGGTACAATTTTCCAAAGCCAAGGTCTCGGAGCCAAGGAGCTCCCAGGCTCTGGTGAGACCCAGAGGGCAGCGGTGTCTTTGATGAGCCTGTGCACTGTGGTAGTGACCCAGGTGCCCAGGAAGGGGTGATCCAGAAGGAGATCTCATGGACACATAAACATCTGTGAGTCTGTGTCAAACATGTTGCCCACCACGGGCTGTAACCAGAACTTTACACCAGGGTTTGTTTCTGAAGTGACTAATCTAAGAGAATACACATCTAGAGGCAGAAGCACTAGCTCTTCACCTGTAGTTCGCTTGAGAAAGCTGGAACCTTTGGATCAAACACAGTTAGATTACAGTCCAATCTCTAGAGTCAGGTATCTTTCTGCTGCAAATGACTGCCACACAACTCAAAGTATTTTCAACTGAAAAAGGGGATTTATTTACTCACATACCCAGGAAGTCAAGGGGTTTCATATGGCTTCATATAGGGCTTCAGATTATGTTGTTTCCTACTCAGCTCTTGGTTCTGATATCCTCTTTGTCAGCTCTACTTCCAGCTGAACTCTATAAAGTAGCCAAGATGGCCTGTGGTTTAAGTGCCCAGAATCTGTAGAGGGCAGAGTCTCTCTTCTCTGTTTTAGCAACGTCTTGACTTATAGGGAGAAACCCTGAGTGAAATATTGAATCCAGGGAGATGTACTACATTTGAGGCCATGACTGGATCATGTCTCAACTCCAGAAGACTGCAGTGATGTCAGACCCACAGAAATCACGTAGACTAAGAATTGGGGAGAAGAGTGCTCCAAATGGCAAAAAGGATCTCGGTAACTAGAAGAAGATAAAAGTGATGGTGGGCACAGCAGGTTCTACTGATGACAGACTTATTTAGCCTTATTGCTTAATGCAAAGAAGGGAGAAATGGAGGAACATGAAGAAATGACAGGAGGCCTGGGGCTGACTTCTCCCTGGTGATACCTTTTAACTCTGAATTCAATGTCATCTCACCCTGACCACATAGTATTGTGTTTCACAAACTTCTCTGGTTAGAGAAGCACAAATACTGTGATGTGAATAAAGGTTTAGGAGACAAACTAAAATGAGCACAAATTCATATTCCTGTGACTTAATAAAATGTAAAATAATGAAACGTAGCTGTTATGGGCTGAATTGTGTTCCCTCCCCACCCTTCCAAAATTAATGTGTTGAAGACCTAAGCCCCAGTACCTCAGAATGTGACTGTATTTGGAGATAAAGCCTTTAGACAGACAAGTTAAAATGAGGCCTTTAGAGTATGCCCTAATGCGATCTGACTAGTGTCCTTAGAAGAACTGGATATTTGGAAACAAAAAAGGGACACCATGGGCACGTGCACACAGAGAAAGGACCATGTGAAGACAGGGAGAAGGCAGTCATCTGCAAACCAAGAAGAGAGGGCTCAGAAGAAACTAAACTTGCCGACACCTCAATCTCAGATTCCTAGCCCCCAGGACCATGAGAAAATAAATTTCTGTTTTTTAAACCCAGTCTATGGCATGATGTTATGGCAGCTCTAGCAAACTAATACAGTAGCGACCAATGACTGAGAACGTACAGGATTCTAGTCACTATATACAGTTTTTATAGTGAGAGAGTTTAAGTCCAATGGCAGTCTCAAGAGGTGAGATTCGCTTACGCATTTTATAGATGGAGAAACTGGGTTTCAGAAATATTAAGGAACCTATTTGAGGTCACGCTGGCTCTAATCAGTGCCTACTTGAAACCTCTCCTTGAACGTTTGAATACGACAAAAGCAAACTCAGGGTTCAGTCACCAGGCCCAGTTTTCCCATACAATGTTCTCTCCGCCAAACATCCTGATTTATAAGCCAGAATCTGAAGAATCATGTTTAACCAAACACTGCCTCACCCTTCAAATCTAATCCATCATGCAATCTTGTTTATTTGACTTCATCTTCTTACAGAGTACCTGATACAACAGACACCCAGTAAGAAATTATTAACTTCGTGGAGGTAGAACTGATATGCTTAGCAATGGAATAGATGGGAATTGGTATACCTTAGAAGGAAGATCAAAGATTATGCCAAGATTTGAATTTAAGGCACAAAAGGGAGTCTTTTCAGTTAGATCAGCCCTGAAGGAACTCATCAACCCATACTATCCTTCTCCCTCTGTTCCCACTCAGGCCTCTTGACTGTTATCCATGCCCAGGGTGCCTGCTATGGTCCAGATCATTATCTCTCACGTGGATTAGTTCAGCACCTCTCTGTACACCTTCTCTCCTCGTCTGCTCTAGTGCATTTTCCACCATAGCCGAAAGAACAGACCACTTCCCTTTAAAACCCTTCATGGGCTCCCCCACTGGAAAAATGTTAGGATCATGACCCATGAAATGTTACTGGCTCTCACTCTAACCCTAAATAATGCCCAGATAGAGACAATGCGGAAATAACTTAATTTCGCCAAAGCTGCAACCCAAATCATGGCCCAGTCACAAATCCACAGGCTGTCCTTTTTCTGTCACACCAAGTGGCTTCCCAGGAAGCCTGATTTACTCTAGCAGTGATGTACCAAACAGATATCTCTTCATCTGGGCGCGGAGGGAACAGGCTTCCCAGAGATCAAGTCCTACCTCTGCTACGAACTGAACAGTGAGTTTTCGGATAAGCCAGGCCTCCATAACTTGGTTGCTTCATCTGTAAAATGTTAGGTTTTGGGTACTGGACTCTGTGACCCTTTCATGTTCCACAAATAATTACAAAATCACATGCCATGTTGTTGAGAAGAAATAGGAAGATCTCATGGTGAACTAGAGACAGAAGAAAACAACATGCAATGGACAATTTGTAAGAAACACTGGTACTGAAAAATGTAGATGTGGATGCAGTGCCTCAGAAACCAGTGATTAAAACACTTGGGTTTTTCCCCACCCTCTGAGTTTTCTCTACACTTGCCCAAGGGATGCAAAAAATGAGAGCTGGATTTTCTTCAGGAACAAAGGGGATAGAAACCAGGCCTCAGACACACCTCTTCCCACCCAGACTGAGCCAAGATCCACCCAGGAGGTTGTGGCCGTGCGGGTAGGAAGTTGGGGCCAGATTCCCTCCCTTTTTATGAACACGGCTGCCCTTTGAAATCACACTAGGCATGGCTGGTCAAAAAAAGAAGAAAAAAAAAAGGATCACTAACTAAAGTAAAAACAAAAAAGCAAAAACTAGAATCCGATTCTATGAGCAACAAGTTATCTTGGGAAGCAGCTGCAGCTACACACTCACTTATCAAATGAGAAAATTAAGGCACAAGAAGTTCAGATAACATACCCAGCTCACACCATCAGGAAAAGATATTCAAACCCTTGTCCTTCTGACTCTAAGATCCGTGTTCTTACTGTGATACATCTTCTTCCTAACAATGAATGCTGTGAGAATGTCTGGCTGACATCTCTGGCCTTCTTAGAGTGGAGACAGATCACATTTACTGTTGCCATAGATTTTTTCCTCATGCAAAGGCAACTCTTGACCCCTTTGGTACTGAGATGCCATATGGAGAACTCCAGGATCTCTTGTTATAACATATGTGTGAGTTATTGTTGGTGTCGACACCCAATTCCCTATACTGTTCTGGTTCTTTTATCAGGATGTTGGGCTTAAAATTAATCACCTCCTAATTGGGAGAGCTATTTTCTCATTCGATAGCAGAGATTGGTCACATCAGTAGGTAAGCATTTTAGTGTGCAGCAGAAAAAAAAATCAGGAAATAAAAAGTAAAAAATAATAATTTAGCAATTGAATGTATAACCTCTATTTATCATGTCTCCTCTCTGGGTGTCAATTCACTCATCTGGAACGAGGGGAAGTGTGATTAGATGATCTTTAAGGATCCTCTGGCTCTGGCCATCTTCAATCCTGTCCATGACTGAGAACAGGAAAGGAAGAGCCCCATGGCACAGCTTGGAGGGGGCAGCCAGGAACCTAGGTGGTCATGGACCCTGGGCAGCTCTGAGAATGAAGGGCCTGACAACTGCATTTCTAGAACATTACCCTTTCCTCCTTTACCCAAACCATGTGCTGTCCCTCTAGCCTAAGGGACACAGCTAAGGGTTCTGCACCTGAGGTGGAGAAGAACTCAGCCCCTGACATTCTTGTCTAACAAGCTTACAATAATGATGAAATTACCCACCGTGACTTTGTAACAATGACCCACTGATGAATAAATCAACCTTCCCAGTCTAACCTTACTGGGTACTGATACCATTATTTGCCAATTTTAGATATAAAATTTCACCTTTCCCTACTAAATAAAAAATTAAAGCTTAATAAACATCAATATCTTAATAATCAATATAGCTTGACAATCATTAATAACTCAGTTATCATAATAATAGCTGTAATTTACTAACCACTCTACTAGATACCAGATGCTTTGTCAAGTGCTCTACATGTATCGTTTTATGGAGTCCCTTTCAACCTTATGAATTAGGTTCTTCTATGATTCCCATTTAACATATGAGGAAACTAAGGCTGAGAGAGGTTAAGTAATCAGCCCAGAGTAATACAACTAGGAGGTGCTGGAGCCAATATTCAAACTTAAACTGACCTGACTCCAAAGACTGCTCTAAACCACTCTGCCTTTTAAATACCTTAAAAGTGCCATGCCTTTAGGATAAAAAGGCACTCCCCTCTTTGGTATGCCTAGACTTGTTGGAATGAAATTATCTATTGAGTTCTTCCATTTGCTTTGGCCAAGTTGGTAAGCCATCACATTTCCTGTCCTGTGAGTTTATATATCTGTCTCTTCCACTGGTAATCATGCAAGAGAAACACCCGCCATGTTACTCTCTCAAGAGTTTGGGGTCAGGCCACACAGCATGACAACTTTAGCAGCTGGTAAGACAGGAGCTCAGACCGTCAAGAGGCTAAGGTGTAGCTAAGAGTCCAAGAGGATCCCAAAGGCAGAAGGAATGAGCCTGGAACACTCCAAGTCACAACATGGATCCAAATCCTATAGGCTTGATTTACTAATGGATACAGGACCTTATCAGTCTACGCAGTTCAGGGCAGAGGAAGGAGGAAGCGTGAAGGATTTCCACTTGCAGCTTACTGGGCAGAATGGTGTTAGATGGCCATATCTAGCTCCAGTGGAGGCTAGAAAATCTCTCTACACTAGATGAAGTCAACGGGGAGAAGGGGACCAGAAGGAATATTGAGGAAACCAGCCTATCATTCTTGCCCCTCTCTCTGACTGTTATCCTGATAAAATTCCTCAAATAATGAAAGATAATGCATGTGTAAACATGCTCAACCCAAGAAAAGCCAGGAAATGGGAGGCTAAGGGAATGTGGGAAGGTATGAGTTTATCAAGATGACCAGGGTGTATCTGAGAATGACATAACTGTGTTGGCATATCCAGAACCTTAATACTAGCTACACGGTGATCCAATCGCTGGAAACAGATGCCTAACTCAATCACTGACAATGAAAAGGGGCAGAAAAAGCTGATCTGGTTTATTCCATATTGCACAGAATATACAAAACTCTCATATCCTGCAATAGACAGAATATGGTCTACACCAACAGCAGAAAAGGGAAGCTAAGGGCAGCTTATGTAGTGGATCTCTTTCGTGAAAGTGAATCTGACCTGGAGGACCCTCCTTATTCTATCCCCTAAGAGATAGCCTCTGATGTGACAGATGTTATCTCATCCACCTCTCAAGGTCTCAGAATCACCAGACTAAGCTACCTTCTGAAGTTCAGGCTAACTTCTCACATGCCTGGAATAGCACACAGGTGTACTTTGGTGATGTAAAAAGAAGGCTCTACAGTTAAAATGAATAAATTGTGATCAAGTTTATGTACTCGTATCCTGTAAACTTCATTGGCGTGAATTACTTTCCTAGGTCTGGTTGGCTCTGAATGCCATCACAAGGTCAAACATGGTTCCTTGGACCTTGCTGACCCCATCATATGACATCTCCCCCTACACACACACACACACACACACACACGGTAGCTTTGTCTTATGGTCAATTGTATAGCCTATAGATGAGAGGTCTGTATGCCTGTTACCTCTTCAAATTGCAGCAGAGAAGACAGATGCAGGCTCAGTAACAGAAGAAAGGACTCTCTTACAGTCATAGTTGCCTGAAAGTGAAAAGCACTGCCTTGGGAGGCACTGGGTTCTCCATCCCTTGACATAGACAAGCATTGTTAGAATACTCTAGAAAGATTCCCAGCATCACAAGAGAAATAGACTATAAATCCCTTTTGTCTCTAAGGTCTTACGGTGCCCTGAAAAATTTTACCTGCATATCCCTTGAGTCCATGTAAACATGAGGAGCCATCAGAGGTGTGTGTTCATTCATTCGTTGACTCCTTCACTCATTCTTTTATTTATTCGACTGATAAGTATGTGCACATAAATCACCATGGGCCATGCCATGTGACAGGGGCTGAGAAAACAGAGAAAGAAAACGAAGCACTCTCCCTCCCTTGAAGAGGTCATGGGGATCCTTGAGTGCGACAAGTGCTCTGAGAGCTGAAAACCTACATATACACACTCTGCCAGATCGAGAGAAAAGCTGCTAGAGGGAAAGCTTTAGAAAGTTAAGAAAAAGCATTTGTTATCTAATCTGAAACCCTCTAGGTATGTAATAACATTGATCGCTACAATGTTTTTACGCAGAACTATCACCGAGTGGTTATCCATACAAAGAGTACTGTATATGTGGGCATCAATCTTATCCAAGAAACCACAGGTTATCAGAACTCAATATGTTCATAGATAGATCATCAAATCTACTCCCCTGTTGTATATGGTGAGAAACTGAGGCCAAGGGAGGTCCAGTAACCTGTCCAAAGTCCCAATGTGAGTTTTTGGAGCCCAGCCTAGAATGAGGTGATTGTGTCTGCCTGACTTGTATAGTGTCCACTTGGTTTAATATGTTTTATTTTAGATGGTGGTGGTGATGATGATGATGATGGCTGTGTACGAAGTGCTTGTCTATGTCAGAATACTGTCAAGGTGCGTTAAGGGCTTGCACTGTTGAATCTAAAAAATAAGCTTAGAAGGTAGGTGTTATGGTCCTCATTTTACAAATGAGGAAACTAAAGACCAAATAAGTTAATTACTTTGCAGAAACACAGAGCTAGGAAGTGGCAGAGGCAGGATATGAACCCAGGTCTGCATGACGCTCAAAGCCCATCATCAGGCATTACACATCGTGACCTTGTAGTCTGCTCTGATGGACTGCCAGTTGATTCGTCCTGGGCATCCAGGATCACGAGGAATCAAACACAAGTCTTAGACCTCAGCTTAAAGCAGGTTAATGTTTGTTCGTGACGTCTTGGTGAGAGGGGAAGAAGGTTAGCTGATACTCAGTAGCATTCCCATCCTCTCCTCCCCATGATGAGAGCATCCTCCAGCCAACTGAAACAACACTGAGAAATGGAGCAGAGATAACTAATCTAGGGGCATGACCCACCCCACTGAGACATTCACAGCGTTGCCATAACAAGAGCAGGAGCTGTGATAAGGAGCTGGGAAAATCTGTTACAAAGAAGGCTACGCCCAAATCAGCCTGTGGACACAGACCAGAATCAGTCCTGGAACTCACGCAGCTGGAAGAGCAGGCATGGATCCCAGGGTGCAAACTGTGTTTCCCTTTCCAAAGCGGCTCCTGATTCCTGGCTGAGGCTTGGTCTTTGTAAAGCCAATCACTCAGGCTTGGGAGGCGCCAGGGTCCCTTTTGGATTTGGCCCCTGGCTAACTCTCTCACTGTAGGACGTCTCACTCCTACAATACCTCCATCCTAGTTGTCAGCCACAAAGAAATGTATTTGTAGGTGCCAGAACACTCCATGCTATTTCTCAGCTCTGGGAAAGCTTCCTTCTGACACTTCCTTTCTCCTTCCTTTTTTAATTGGAGAATATCTACTCATTCTCCAAGATTGATTCAATATGGTACCTTACCTGGGAAGTCCTCCATATTCCATGATACATAACACCCCCATCATTCAGACGAGAATAGTTTAGTTCCTCTCTTGAGGGCAAGCATTATCCCTAGGGAGTATCTCTCTCAGAACACACCCTATATTACAGTAAAGCTGCAGGTTCACGTTTCTGTCTTCCTCCATAAGCTGCTGCCTTTTGGACAGCAGGGACTGTCTTGTATTCCTCTTCGTGTTTGTAAGATGTAGTAAAATAAACATTACTTGCAGATTCTCAATAAATACTGCATGAATGAATATATGAATGTATAAGTCAATAAACTGATGAGCTCAAATTAATTTCATAAAAACAAACCCTGGTCTAGTAGCTGGAGCCGGAAATAATTTCTCTTTCACATCTCTTCTGTGGGCCTGACCCATGTTATCAGGTATAGCAAAAAGAGTTCTTGAATTGCCTTGATTCAGAGGCTAGGTGGAGGATCCACAGAGATGATCCAACTCAACTCTACATGGTCCACATGGGAAACTGAGGTTCAGGTGACTCACCAATAACCATTCATCTCAGGGGTGAAGATTTTCAAGTGGGCATCAGGCCCTTTTCTATCAGTCAGAGTGGTGGTGATGCCGCAAGTTTAGGACTCAGTATTTAGGATGGGTCAGGCTCTATATTGGAGCTGGGGACCCAGTAGGAAACAAGACAGACAGGGTGCCTGCACTCCAGTGTTTATAGTCTGGGAAGGAGGGCAGACAGATGAATAAACAAAAGCACAGAGTATATGAAGGAGGGACACTAAACCTGGAGCTGGACAGTCTAAGTTTCCTGGAGGGAGATCCAGGCTAGAATTGGGGGGATTCACAACTTGGATCAGTGTGGCTCCTCCCGGGTTTAGTAATGGCTATTTTTATTAACAGTTCTCCCTACCCATGTGATAGGATCTACTAACTGCCAGTGAGTTAGTGAGAGTGATTTACAAACATAGCCTTTTAAAATCCCCCAGTTTCTCCTAAAGTTAAGTTTGACTGTCCCCATTTAACAGATGAGGAGACTGAGGCTCCAAGCAGATAAGTAGTGATAAAGTCCCCCCTTCCCCAGATAGCGAGGGGTAGAGTCAGACTGTGGGCCCAGGCCTGCCTTTGACTAACTCTGCACCTCCCAGTCTAGCAATGGCTTGCTTTGAATATGTGCTCTAGGTGTTGAAAAATAGTAATTCCCAGATTTCAACAAAATCTCTCTCTTTCTAACAGTTACTGAATATCAACTAAGTGCTGAAATTGGTGCTGAGCTCTAGAAAGAGATATAAGGGAGATGGAGAAGGACCAAGAAGGACTCTAATTGCCAAAGGGCCGACAGTTCTGCATATAAGGGGGAGGGAGGGAAGGTGAAGAGAGAGAGAGAGAGAGAGCACAATTAAAAGGCAGAAATGCCTAGAATGATACCCCAAGCACTGTGGGAACAGAAAAGGAAGTGACTCACTCTTTCTAGGGAGGTCAGAGAGGAGGATCCTGTCATGCTTGCTTATTTGTTGATAGCCAACTTCTGGAGGTTTAACTTCAGAATAATAACAAAGTCCTCCTGGTAAGTCAGGAAGTACAAAATAGGATCCAACTGGTAAGTTTTAACAAGACTGACTGTTGGCAACCTCTACACTTTCAAGATCCTGAGCAGCTAAACTCTTCAAGAACTGGGTGATCTGATCAGCTAGTGGCTAGTGGTTCTCAAGCCCAGCTGCTCACTGGAAGCCCCTGGGAGGATTTTAAAATATACCAATACCTGGGTCACATTTAAGAACAATGAACTCAGAATCACTGGGAGAGAAGTCACGAGTTGGTAGCTTTAGAAAGGACACACACACCCCTTTCTGGGATTCTAATCTGCAGCCAGCTGGGGAAGCCACTGCTGTTTGGGGAAAAAAACAGTTTTGGTGGCACTGAAGTGACAG
Organism: Delphinus delphis; assembly: GCF_949987515.2. Taxonomy (NCBI): domain Eukaryota; kingdom Metazoa; phylum Chordata; class Mammalia; order Artiodactyla; family Delphinidae; genus Delphinus; species Delphinus delphis. The sequence goes on along the minus strand of NC_082702.1, from coordinate 38,573,301 downwards.
ACTGGCCTTAAAAACAATCCCTGAGATAAATGAGGTAGGTAATGGCTATTGTTTGATCACCTCTCTCCCCACAAGGCCTTTGCATACCCTTTTCCTTCTGGTTCAATCATCGTTCCAGATTTCCACCCATCCTTCCCCATTTAATTGACTCCTTACCCTGCTAACTCTCATCTCAGGGCCTCTACCCCTATGGAGGCCACCAAATCGAGTTCCTTTGTCATCTGCCCACAAAGAGCTTGTTTCGTTTCTCCACAGCCCTCACCTCAGCCTGTAATTGTACAAGTAGGAGGGTAAAATACTGAAGTCCACCTTGCCCACCAGACTGGAAACTTCCAGAAGCAGGGACCATAAAAATTGTGATTCCGTCTGTTTGTGATCAGGACCTAATTCAGTGACTAGCACAGAGGGAGCGCTCAACAGATATATGTTGTATGAATGAATAGATGAATGAATGGATAAATGAATGAATAAGGAAAGGAAAGAATTCCTCTATACTCCAGGCCATAAAACAAAACCTGATCAGATCTAGTGTTCTTGTTGTCCTTGTTATCTATTGTTGCTGTTCTGTGTTTCAACAACAGCCTCTTCCATATCTGCATTTCAAAACCCCACTCATCTTCCAAAGCCGAATTCCACACCCTTCTCCCACACCATGCCTTTCCAAATCACCCAGCAAGCAGTGAATTTCCTCTTCTCTACACAACTTGGATTCCTAATTGGAATGTGCTACATGTCATCTTTAACACACACATATTACCACTTTCAAGAGATTATATAAGCAACTTGGAGGTGACAACTGCTTACTTTATTTCTGCCCTTTCCGACTTGGTGCTGGGTAAAGCACCTGCCACATAGTAGGTATCCTGTAATTACTGGTTTTAATGCCTGGGTGAAGGAATGAGTATATATTATGGGTAAGTGGGCAATAGACTTCTGCATTCATTTTTCAAACACAAAGACACAATCACATAGATTTTTAAGCTCATATGTATTCCAAGGATTGAGTCTAGAAAAAAATTACTAATCAGTCTTCTTTTCTCTTTTCCTTTGTAGACCACACTCTAATTTTTTTTTTTTTAACTAGAAGAGAGAATGCAGATAAGACAGTGATTCTGAATGAGTTTAGATAATTATATTTTTCACATTGCTTAGCAGTTAAGATTGACAACTACTGATTATCTAAGGCACTGTGTATTTTTCAAAAAAAATCACAAAAGTAATAATTGGATATAACTGCAAAACCAATGGATAAAGTCTCAGCACACTCTTGAGTTTATGGACCTCAATTTCCCCATCCATGAAATAAAAGACATGGAATAGGTCAGTGTTTCTCAGTGTTTATTCCCCCCAAGACACACAGCATAAGGTAAATATTTAGTGAGCATCTACTATGGTAAGCTGAAAATATGTCCCAGTGGAGAAGAAAGGCATTTCACAAACTGATAGAATTTTAGAATTGGAAGGGCTGAGAGAGCACTATTATTAAAGGCTCCACATTACTCAGAGGTGGAAAAGGGTTCCAAAATAAGAAAGTGAGTTCCTCAAGGGCGCACAGTGAGCCTGTGATAGATCTAGGGTGATTCTGTCTTTTTGTCTAACCGTCCTGGTAAAGAGAGAACCTTCACTGGCCTCCTAAGATGTAGTTACACTGTTTACTGTTATTTTCTCTTGGTTTAAGAGTTTTGGTTTAAGAGTATTATCACCCCTTATCATAACCCTTTGAAATAAAAGTTAGCTGTTAAAGATTATAACCATTGTCCATCCTTTATTCCTAAGCCTGTGTGAGCACCATTTGGAATGGGATGGCCCCAGCAGCCTACCAAGGTTCTCATTACCCAACCCTTTGGGGCAGACTTTTGCCAGCCTACACATCTAGCCTGGTGTGATGTATCAGACTGGAACATAGTAGGGCCTCCCGGCCAGTGCTACCTACACTACAGAGGCCCTTTGGCAACGTTCTCTGCTGCTGTTCTCATTGCTGCTGCTTCAAATGCCAGGACTGCAAATGTTAGTGCTATATACCAACTGCTAGAGCTATGCATCCTTCATTTGCCTAATTATGGTTGAGACTAGTTTAAAAACGCATACACAGAATGAGAGATGTCACAGGTGAGAATTTGACCTGCAAAATTTATTTATTTGACATTAAGGTAGCTTTGCCTAGTGATGCTTTTCCAGTGATTCCTAAATCACTGGAGCTCTAGTAGCCCTGAGTCCAGGGCAACTGATAGATTGTTGTCCAGGTTTCCTCTTGCCTCTGAGCCCTCTCCATCCCCGTCTGACCAAGGCCACTGTAACGATGATGGCCCTCACAACTTTAAACAGCTTCTCCTAGACACTCTTTCCAAAAGTGTTGACAGGAGACCAAAACACAGGAAGTGGAAGAGAAACACAAAATATCAATAAAATAATTTTTAAAAGCCTTTGCTGGGCTGCAGAAGGCTTGAGTCCATTTCCAGGTTTGTACTGACTGGTGATTTCAGTGGGTAAAAACATTAGCCTCTCTGAGTTTTCCATTTCTCCATCTACCATGAAGATTCTTGACAGGCTTTTGTTAAGATTAAAATAATTCATCTTCAGAGCTAAAAAGAACATTAAACTGCACTACCCAAAACTAAAACATAATCCTGGAAGTCAGTTTCATCAATCTAATGCCAGAGTTTCTGGGCAAAATGTGTCCTGAGAGGCTGGGGGAGTGACAGTTGTCAGCAGTAGGTAAACACCAGTTCACTCCTGGGGGGGCTCAAAGTAGAGATGTGGCACTGGGGAGTAGGATCCAATCTCAGCTGAGGAAGAATAAGAGATGGTGAAGATCTCAATCAAGGGAGTGGGCTTCCTGGTCTAGGCACTGCCCCTCAACTTGGGGATATGGCTCTAGGCCTCTAGCCCCCTCAGCAAAACTCAGTCTTTTTCCAGACCAGGTTGGGCTCACATCTCACTTCTCTTCAGGTACAGCCATGTTGGAGGAATTCAGTAAGGGTGACTGGCAGAAGTCTGCACCCTGAAATTGTGGGAGGTCAAGAGGATCCAGGTCTTAGGTTTGATTGGGAAGCTGGAATCAAATAATTCAAAGACCAGGCACAGACCATCACAACCAAAAAGGCTAAAATAAAGTGTAGATCTCAAAGGTCCAGAGCTAAAATGTCCAAGGTGGAGAGAGTGGTCATTCCCATTCCTTCCAGGAGGGAGCAGCTTTCAGAACATTCCTGTAGGCTGGTGATATTGTTTCTGTCATAGTCACAGTGTAGCAGAAGTACAGGGGTCATTGAGTTCCCGGCACCTAATATGGGAGAGACTCTGGTCGGACCGTCTGGGACACTCAATAACTGAAACCTGGAAAACCCCATGAGAGATGTGATCAAGCAGAAGCAGAGAATAGAATCTGCATGTGACTTGTGGGGAACAATTTGAGAGGACGGTGAGAGGTGGGTTTAAGCGTCAACGTGGTGTTGGTGAGCTCCGGCCACAGAAGGGCAAGTTTGCTCTATTCCCCCAAATTCGCCATCTGCTTGATTCCAGGCCACACTCGTGGTCACCAGGCCAGTGCGTGACCCCCTCCCACTCTAGGGGAGACCTCCTGGTCTTCCACACTGATCCTCTGTATGTCTGGCGCCCCTCCTTCCCACTCAGCACTTCCAGCTCTTAAGGGTTTGACTGCCCTGTGATTAAGGAGGTTTGTTGGGTTCTAACATACTGAGGAAGCGGTGGAGAGAAGGCAATAAATATTTAATGAGAATTTTGCTTCTGAGTCTTCCTCTTAGAGGGGAAAATGGGAATCAAAAGTCTTCATTGGAACCCCCTACGGTTGGAGGACAAAGAAATATGCTCCCACTGGCTGTGAAAATGAGCCGCTGCACACCTCAGCAAGAGGCAGCTCTGAGAGGGGAGTCTTAATGAATCACAGAGCAAAGAGCCCTTTCCTGGAAGGAATTATCCCCAGTGCTTTCCCTAATACCACTCGGAGGCTTCAGCCTGACGAATGCAGTTATGGCTTTAGAGTAGAGGCTCCGGCTGATGGTAAGGGTGAGGTTTATGCAGCCTTCCCAAACAAGGCCCTCCACCCCGTTCTGAAAGCAGAGCCGTCAGACTGGATCCTGCAGCTTGCTGGGGCCACACAGAGGGGCTATTTGGGGCCTCAAACAGTGACAGCCTGGAGGACGAAACTTTCTCAGAGGAAGCTGCAGACATGCTGAGGAGCTAGATTTGTGAGTTGGTACAAGTCAATGAACCTCTCTGTTCCTTGGATTTCCAAACCCATAAAATAGAGATAACACCTGCCTCATAGGACTGTTTCTGAGAATTTAATGAGACAATATTTTTTAAGAGCCCTCAGAATGACTGACACATCATAAGCACTCTGTAAGTGTCAGCTACCATTTTCATTGTTGCCATTGTGGTGGTGGTGGTGATTTTAGAGGAAGCTGGGGCTTAGAACTGAGGTGCTGGACAACAGCTGCCATGTGAAGAGGTAGGTATGTGGTTGATACAGGGAAGAGTCCAGGGCTTCTTCGTAGTCACAGCTGACATGTATTGACTGCTTATCACGCTCAAAGGATTTGTCATTCATTATCTCACTTAACCCTCACAGTAACCAATGAGAAAGACCTCACCACCACCATCATTACCATCATCATCATCATCATCATGAGAGGTGGAAATCAAACCCACGTCTGACTGACGTCAAAGCCTGTGTTTGTTCCTTCTCCCACAGTCATCTTTGCTGCCCACTTCAAGACTTCCACTTACTTCAACATTGAGACACCAGTAAAGTATGACTGCAGTCTCTCATGCTGGCCTTCTTTCTACCATGTCCCTGTTGGGCCCCCTCAACTGCCACCACTGTTGATATTGACCTGAGGCCTCAAATCTGCTTGTCTTTTGAGATAACCCTAACCAGACCCATTGTCCCACTGTCCCAGCCACACCAGCACATGTCTTTCTGCCGTGGGCCCCAGCCTTCCAAGGCCTTGGAAGAACTCTGGGCATCAAATCCTTGTCTTTACCCTTGCTCCTCTAAGCCAGCATCACCTCTAGCCTTCTGCCTCTGTTTCCCCTCTTAGCAGTCTGTTCCTATTCAGACCTGTCCAAATCGTAGCCTCTCACTAAGACCCTATGTATCTTGGCCTTATATATCAAAGCCAAATTCCTGCCTGGGATCCTATTCCCAATTGCCTGCGATTATGACACTGCCATCTATCTTGCTACTTGCCCTAACATGCATGCCTGAGACCTTGCCCTGGAGCCCCTGGATGGTGGAATGGACTGGTAGAGCCTGAGGTCACCATGCATCATGGACCACCATGAATAGGGCCTATCGTTGCCCCTCATTCTATGGCTTCAGACTTCCAAGCCAATCCAGCCCCCAGTAAAACACTTACTTCAGGCTCTCCTGGTGGCGCAGTGGTTAAGAGTCCGCCTGCCAACGCAGGGACCATGGGTTCAAGCCCTGGTCCGGGAAGCTCCCACATGCCACAGAGCAACTAAGCCCATGTGCCACAACTACTGAGCCTATGCTCTAGAGCCCGCGGACAACTACTGAGCCTGTGTGCCACATCTACTGAAGCCTGCGTGCCTAGAGCCCGTGCTCCGGAACAAGAGAAGTCACCACGGTGAGAAGCCTGCACAAAGAGTAGCCCCTGCTTGCCACAGCTAGAAAAAGCCCGAGTGCAGCAACGAAGACCCAACGCAGCCAAAAATAAATTAAATAAATAAATATTTAAAAAAAACGAAACACTTCCTCTCTACTTTATTCAGATTTAGATAAGAAGAGGTAACACTTATCAAATGATAGGAAATTCACTCCTGTCCGAGGTCTGATTTTCCTCTATCTAGTCCTCATCTGGCTTCCTTTTTCCTGTTTCAAGATGTGCCCCTGTGCTCCACATCCATGTCCTCCTCACCCAATCCGATGTTCCAAGATTTTATTGCCCAGGGTGCCCCCACCCCTTACGTTGTCATTTTCATGTTGGTGGAAATAACCTTCTGCTCTGAGGAGATGCATCTGTACTTGGCCCCTGGGTCAGTCCCTCCATGCTGTCTTTTCTGGGTCCCACCACTTCGCTCCTCTTCCATATTCAAAAGTTGATTTGATATGGGAGGGCCAAGTGCACTGATGTATGAAGAGTGTCTACAAGGATCTGGTCTCTTCTTCCTTCCTGCAGACATCATTGTTCACAGAGCAGGATGGGTTGGATGGTGAACTACTTGAGGACAGGAATGTGATGAGTTCATCACTGCATCCCCAGCACCAAGGACAGTGCCCATGACACACTGGGGTCCTGGTTCCTCATTGTTCCTTGGGCTCACCAATCTCTTTGGGAAGGGGGCTGGCTGCCTCTGTATGCTGACCTGAGAATCTGTTCTTAAGAGGGCCCAAGATGACTGAAAAATCTTGCCTATTTGGTTGTTATCTGACTGTTCACAGGTAGCCTACAATATTAAGAGCTCTAATGAGGGCTTCATCCCTGGTGATGACCTTTTCCCCACAAGAACAACACACTCACTGTAGATAAATGAATGGGTGAACAAATGAATAAACCACAAGTAAATGCATGCATATACTGTCTCTGCTAGAATGGTCTGCTCAGCTTCAGGGGGACCGCTGAGTGTCATCCTTTGGGGAGGAATAACAGATTGAGGGTCTCACAAGGGAACAGATGGGAGATTTGGGAGAACAGATGCAAGGCCAAGAAGGTCAGAATTAAGAGGCTCAAGGCCTCTTGGCTGCTGGTGGCATTCAGGGTGGCTGCAATCATACACCCTTGCCAGGAATTCTGTGAGGCAACAGGGCTCATATCTGAGTCTCCCTCCCCTTTTCCCCCAGCACTCATTTCCAGTTCTCTGAAGGGGAAGATGGACCTGATCCAGGGGAGCCAGCAGCCCATATCGTCCTCGCCTTTCTTTCCACTACAACAGCTGGCGGATTGCGCTGGGTTTAAGGGGTTTACAGGGACCCAGTTAATTGATGCACAAAACCGCCCATCAAAAAGTAAACTGATGACACTGCTCCCTGAGGCATCAGGAAACCTTAGTCTTTGCAGCCTGCCTTCTATTGCTTGTTCCGTACCTGAGGTAATAATGCTTCCTCAGTAAACAGCAGCAGGGAAACAGTTAAGCACTGGGTGGTATATTTCACTGCAGGAGGGCAGTTCAGTGTGTGATTGAACATTCCATCATCGTGTGCCATCTTCAGATGGCCCAAAAGAGACCCCAACATCCAGATGCGGGTTAAGAGCAAAGAGGGCTGGTTACGTTGCATTGTAGGCAGTGGGCAGGAAAATCTGAGCTAAGGCATTAGGATAAATGGGATGACTGGAGAGATGGTAGAAAGAGATATTTTTCATAGACTGCTTTTGTTGGTGATTTTTCTTTTTAAGGTAGAGAGGTCATATTTTGTGGGGAGAAGAGCAAAGAGTCAAGAAATGTGGCTTTAAATCCCAATTTCCTTTGATGAATGCAGCATTCACCCCCATACAGAACCTTTCTGCATGTATATGATAATGTGTAATGCATATCGATATTTAAGAAATCATCTTTTCTCTTTTCTCTACCTGATAAGCTGAAGTCAAATCTTCCTTTTAGCGGAGAGGTAAACTGTCTCCAATGATTTCCTTTTTTTTAGCCATGTTATGTGCATGAGCCAGTGCTATGGGCTTTACAGCCGTTAGCTCATCTAATTCTAGAAAATAATTCCCCAAATCAATACTATAATGCCCATTTTATAAATTAGGAAGCTGAGGCTCAGAAGCTGATATTGTTTGCACTGGTCGCAGAGTCAATATCCTTTAGAGCTGGGCTTCTAGACCGGATGATTTAACTCAAAAGTATGGCGAGGCACAACAGGAGAGGGGTCAAGTGTCTTGGATACCTAACCAAGGTTGAATCTTCAGGCTACCAAGTACTAACTCACTGATGTTAGGCAATTTACTCAACCTCTCCAAGGCTTAATTCTCTCATTTGTAAAACCAAGATAATGAAAGCACCTTCCCACAGAGTTCTGTAATTATTAAATGAGGTAATATATGCAGCACAGTAAGTAAAGGGCCTGGCACAGAGTAAATGCTAATAACTGGTAGTTACTACTGATCCATCACACCATAGGATGCCTGCAGCCTCGGTTACTGGAAGAATCCACTTCTCCATGGACCTGGTGTTGGAGACTCTAAGTACAGGTGACCAGTTAGGAGACATGTGTCAATTTTCCAAGAGATATGATAAAGCCAGGGTGGTGGGAAATGAGAAGAAGCGATGATGTCCAAGGAAACGTAGGTGAAACATGGGGAAGACTCATCACCATCCATATCGGGCAATGCATGGGAGACAGAAGAGCCAAGCGCAGCTCCTGGCTGGGTCAAGCCAAGCCTTTGGCTGGTTTGCTGTAACACATGTGGCTAAAACAGCTGGAGGAGGGAGCTGTAGCCGCCTGTCTGCAGAGGCCTCTTATCTAGAAGGCATATATCCAAGAACCACCATTGTGTGGAAGTATTCATCAATCACTCTATCCCTTGCTGAACTTATGCTTTATTATAAATAGAGGACAACCTGAATCTGGCATCCAGCTAGGGTAGAAATAGAATTAGAGACTCAGGAGAAAGCAGCCGTGGCTCAAGGAGTTTACTTCATCACACTCTGTTCCTGGAGCCTATAGGCTCAGTGTTCTTATTTAATATGAACCAAAATTCACCATCAAGTTCTTAGGTACCAGTTTGCAAAAGTCCCCGTGTAACTAAATTAGATTTGCTTTTGCCCTGCAAATTAAAGTCAGAACGAGGTCCAGGTGTAAATCGGGCTTGATCAGAGCAGGCTTCTAATGAAAGCAACAGTTGTATCCCTGCCTCCTTTATGTAGCGGTGAACATGAATCAAAGTCTTTTCTTTCAGTCTGAAGCTTAAAAATGATGCTGAAATCTAAGCAGGCCAAAGGAATGGATGAGGACACACAGGGCCACTTTTTCAAATCAAGTGTTACTCAAGTGAGGGTTTTCCTAAGAGCCCCTGTCTTGGCCGTTGCTCCAGAAAGGCACTCAATTTGAATCTTTAGGGCAAATGTGCTGGACTTTGAAATTCTTTGTTTTCCTCGAACAGTAAAAAAATATTGCAGACGTCAGCACACTGAGGACCACTGAGCTTCAAAGCACAGGGATTCTGCTGAAGGATGGTGGGCTGACAGGCAAGAAGTACTGACCATGTGCCAAGCATGAGAGGTGCTGGGTTCATTGAGACTCAATGATTCAGCACCTGTTTATTGACCCTCAATGTCAGTCATCCATACCTGTACTGGAAACACAGGTCCTAGCTCTCACAGAACTTATATTGTGGGGAAATATCCTAGTGGCTCAAGCCTGAGAGATGTTGAGATGTCTGACAAGAGCAAAGAGAGATAAGCATCCTGACTGAGGGACAGGCTTTGAAGTTAGATGTGGTTTGCGTTCCGGATCTGCCAATTATTTGCTAATTGGTCTTGGGGAAATTTACCTTAATTCTCAGAGCTCTCACAAAGGGCTACTATGAAATGCACATGAGATGATCTAGGGAACAAGCTCATGCACAATATATGCTAGGTATCATGTATTGCACAAATTAGGGATGTTATTATTATTAATAACATAGCCTCAAGCAAGTTATTTAACCTTTCTGAACCTCAGTCTCCTTATCTGTGAAGTGGGGATAATACCCTCTGCAGGGCTATGAGAAGAATTAAATTGGATACTGTTTGTAAAGCACCTAGTCAGCACCGGAATTCAATAAATAGTCAATATTAGGGACTTCCCTGGTGCACCATCGTTTAAGACTCCACTCCCAATGCAGGGGGCCCGGGTTCAATCCCTGGTCAGGGAACT